>NW_028253890.1:0-68193 GCF_964263255.1 Lissotriton vulgaris | reverse complement strand
TGGTGGTCAGAAAAAGGGGGGTGGTGATGGACAGAGTGTCTGAATTAAGCAGAACACTCGTATCGAGTCAACAGATCAGGGCCTGATCCATCACCGTTTTTTAGCTCACTGCACCATCCCAGCTCAGAACCTGGCTACATGCAGATTAGTCTGCCCCTGGCCCAGTGCATCATGGAAACAGGGCAGACCAAACTGACAAGCCAATTATTTTACTGGAAAAAAACAAGCTTCCGGGGACCGGTTTCTGGCATTACAGTTGTCTTCGGCCCGGCTTGCTTGAATCCTGATGGTGCAGTGAGCAAGGGACTCACATCTGAGCATACCCTTCCACGCTTATGGTGGACAAAACGATTCAGAAAAAGGGGGGTGGTGATGGACAGAGTGTCTGAATTAAGCAGAACACTCCTACCCAGTCAACAGTTCAGGGCCTGATCCATCATCGTTTTTTAGCTCACTGCACCATCCCAGCTCAGAACCTGGCTACATGCAAATTAGTCTGCCCCTGGCCCAGTGCATCATGGGAACAGGGCAGACCAAACTACCAAGCCAATTATTTTACTGGAAAAAAACAAGCTTCCGGGGACCGGTTTCTGGCATTACAGCCGTCTTCGGCCCGGCTTGCTTGAATCCTGATGGTGCAGTGAGCAAGGGACTCACATCTGAGCATACCCTTCCACGCTTATGGTGGACAAAACGATTCAGAAAAAGGGGGGTGGTGATGGACAGAGTGTCTGAATTAAGCAGAACACTCCTACCCAGTCAACAGATCAGGGCTTGATCTATCACCGTTTTTTAGTGGTGTGGTGGCTGGGACATTTCCTATGAACTGCTGCACTTAAAAAAACTGCCTTTTTGGACTCTTTCCCTCTGTGTGCGGCCTACTTCATCACACTATTATAACCACATAGCCCATCCTCACCCCAAAAGAAACTTCTGCCATAAAGAAGTTCATTCGACCCCTGCCTCCACCACACCTACTCTAGAGGATTGCTACCCATCAGCACCATGCTCACACCCATTCTGAAGGTCTTTGCTTTTTTTTGCAACTTTCCTAGATGCTTTGAAACCGGCAAATGTTCTCCCTTTGCTGCAGAAACCCTCGGTGGACCCTACAATGATCACCAACTACAGACAATCAATCAATCATTCAATCAATCAATCAAACATTTGTAAAGCGCGCTGCTCATCCATGAGAGTCTCAAGGCGCTAGAGGGAGAGGGGATGACACAGCTACTGATTAAAGAGCCTGGTTTTGAGGAATCTCCTGAAAGTCAGCAGGTCCTGGGTCTGCCACAGGTGGATGGGGAGGGTGTTCCATGTCTTGACGGCGAGGTGTGAGAATGACCTGCCGCGGGTGGTCATTCGGCGGATGTGTGGGACGGTGACGAGGTCAGTGGAGCAAAGCTGGCAGTTCGGGTGTAGAAGGTGAGTCATTCATTGAGGTAGGCTGGCCCGGCGTTGTGGAGAGCCTTGTGGCCGTGGGTGAGAAGTTTGAAGGAGATCCTTTTGTTGACAGGGAGCCAGTGCAAGTCTCTCAGGTAGGCGGTGATGTGACTCAATTCAATTCAATTCAGTTAATCCCACTTGTACTATTTCCAGCCAAGTTCTTAGAAAAAATCATCACCAAACACCTCACCGAATACGTCAATGACCTCCAACTCCTAAAACAGCACTTGGTATGGTTTTAGACCCAACCACAGCATGGAAACTGCCCTCATTGCTGTCACAGATTACATCTGTGTGACTATAAATGGAGGAGACAAGGCTGCCCTTATCCTCATGGACGTCTCAAAAGCATTTGACACAGTCTTTTGCCCCATCCTCGTCAAAAACCTATATGACATTGGGATCCAAGTACATGCACTCGGATGGACCTGTTCTTTCCTGACTGGAAGGAGCCAGCCTATAGTCAGCATCATCCAACCTGACGACATTACATTGTTGCATACACTGATGACACACAACTGATTCTCTCTCTCATAGACAAGACACCCAGTACCTGGATCAAGTTCAATGCCTACATGACTGAAATAACCCCTTGGAAGAAGATCAACTGTCAAAAGTTGAACACTTACAAGACCGAAATTGTGATCTTCATCGTTGGACTCCACCTTGTGGCCAACAGAGCTAGGACTGACACGGAAATCCACCACCCAGCACCCACGTCAAGTAGCTCGGTCCATCATTGATACCAAACTCAAAGTGACCTCTCAATTCAGTGCCATCACTGCTGGGGAAGATTTTCAAATGGCTTCCAATAAGCAAAGGGAAAACCAGCACCCAGGCGTTAGTAATAAGCAAAATGGACTCAGAGAACTTCCCCTATGCCAGGATCAACAAAACTCACTGTAAGGCTGCAGACCATTAAGAACACGGAAACCAGAATCCCCCTCAACCTCGATTGCCGCACTCACATTATACCACACATGATAAGAGCTCCACTGGCTTTCCACTCAAAAACACAATTCAAACTCACCCACACTTTCAAGAAACTACATAGCACTGGCCCAGCATTCCACAACAATTGCATCTGCTTTTGTTAACGTTCCAGACGCTGCGCTCATCCAGACTCCTGCTTAGACACATCTCATGTATACGGAAAACCAGATTGTCGACTGACAGTTCTTCCTTCACTCTCAGGAGCGTCTCCAGGGAGATCTTGGCTTGTGGTGTCCTCTTGTTCAGAGATGCTTGTACGGGCCTCCAATCATTGGTTTGTAGGGCACTCCCCACCCGCTGGAGTACTTCATCACTTCGAGTAGCTTCAATGATCGTCTCGAAGCTCATGGGCAGGGGTCTCGACCTTTCACGTACAATCTTCACGTATTCCTCAGTTTCCTCGGCATCTTCTTTTTCCACTTTGGTGGCGGCTCTGGGATGGCTGGAGAGATAGTCCGCAGGGTTGGTCGCTCCCGGCTTGTACTCGACTTGGTAGTCGTACTCTTGTAATTGGAGGATCCATTTTTCGATCCGGGTTGGCGGCTTGGATACTGAACCTCGGAATAGAGGGATCAGAGGCTTATGATCTGTTGACACTGTGAAGGGGTGCCTGTACACATAGACGTGGAAGTGTCGGCAGGCCCAGTGAAGAGCGATTGCTTCTCTCTCTAATTGGGAGTATCTTTGCTCCGTATCGGTTAAGGACCGACTGGCATAGGCGATGGGGGCCCAGTCTTCTTCGCCTTGGCGTTGGGTCAGCACGGCTCCCAGGCCGTAAGGGCTGGCGTCCACTGCAATGTTGGTAGGCTTCGCCCGATCAAAGTATGACAAAGTATTGTCTGCGGACAGTGCTGCTTTAGTGTCCCGGGACGCCTGTTCCTTTTCCTCGCCCCACTGCCACGGGGTGGTTGACTTGGCGAGTTCTCGAAGGGGGCGGGTGAGGTTTGACAGATCCGGGATAAATCTTCCACAGAAGTTTACCATCCCCAGGAAGCTCCTCACTTCCGATATGTTGGAGGGGGCAGGTGCCTCCTGTACGTCTTTTACTTTATCTGGGTCTGGGGCTATCCCTTGGTCTGAAAAGGTGTAGTCAAAAAACTGATCTTATTCTGGAGAAACTGACACTTCTCGCTGTGCAGGGTCAGGCCTGAGTCCTTGATTCTCTGTAGCACACCTCTCAATCTTTGGTGATGTTCTTCGATCGAGTTGGCATATATCAGCAGATCATCACTTACGTTTAGGACTCCTGGGAGTCCGCTCAGGACCTCCCGGATGGTTTTCTGGAATACCTCCGCCGTACTGAAAATGCCGAAATTGAGATGTCGGTAGCGTCTAAGTCCTACGTGGGTGGAGAACGTGGTTATGTAACGGGAGTCTGGATGGAGGGGCAGCTGGTGATAGCCTGACCTGAGATCCATTTTGGAGAACCACCTTGCTCCGTTGAGTTCTCCTAGAATGTCATCGACCGTGGGAGTCAGGTGCCTTTCTCTCTTGACTGCTGCGTTTGGTAGGCGCATATCCACACGTATGCGGACCTGACCAGGCTGCTTCGGCTTGTGCGCCACCACAATTGGAGACACCCACGGGGTGGGCCCACTGACCTTTTCGATGATGCCCTGTCGTTCGAGGGCTTCGAGTTCTTCTTCGACCTTCTTTCTGAGGTGGAAGGCTATTCTCCTGTGTCTGAGTGCAACAGGTTGGATCGATTGATCAATGTGGAGTGATACCTCTTTTCCTTTCAGGCATCCAATGCCTCGGAACATGCCCTCGAACTCCTCCAGTATCGTATTTAGCTCTTCTGTCAGCATGGCCAGTGCAAACGATATCAGTCTGAGTTCTTCTGCCGCCTGCCCACTGATGAGCATGCCGCTTCCCTCCTTGGTGACATAGACAGTTGTTGGTACCTTCAAACTCTGGTGTTGTAGTTCAGTCTGGAAACAGCCTATTAGTGGAATAGGTGTTTACTGTCCATACGCGAACACCCTGATCTTGGCTGCCTGCAGGGTCGGTTTGTCTCTCAGCTGATTGTACACGTTCGCCACCATGAGCTCTATGGAAGCTCCTGTATCGATCGTGGCTCTCACTTCCTGTTGGTGTATCTTTATGCGACACTTTGGGAGGCGCCTCTTCTTTCGCTGTGGTTGGTCGATGGCGAACACGTAGTGGACAGGGTAGTCGTTGGAGTCATCGTCCATATCCTCACTGTCCGGAGTTTCCCTGATAGCGTGGGCAGCTTCGCTTTTGGATTTGGATGTTCTGCACACTGCTGCGAAATGGTTCATCCAACCACATGAGCTGCATCTTCTCCCTCTTGCTGGACAGTCTTGAGCGCGGTGGGGATGGCCTCCACAGTAGCCGCATTCTCTGCGCCTGTCTTGCTCTTTCTTTCCTCCGTATTGGCGTGTTTTCGGACGGACGACATTGACTTGTTCAGCCGCATTGACCTGTTCCGCCTTGACCGGTCGGTGGAGGGCTGTTTCCATGTGCGACGCTCTCACTTGTGATAGTTCTTTGGAGCGCCCTAGCTTCAAGATGTCTGCCAATGGCTTTCCGTCTTCTTGCAAGATCTTTACCCTTAGATTCGAGGAGTAGCATCCTTCTATTATTTGACCTCGTATCTCCTCTTGCTCGTCGCGGAACCCACAGGTGCTGGCCAGTTCTTTCAACCTGCCGTGGAATGCGTAAAGCGACTCGTCTGCTTCCTGCTTGGCTTGACGGAAAATGAACCGTTCATAGTCTTTGCTATCCATTGGTTTCGAAGTGTGCATTGAGCGCATTGAGGAGTGTGATGTAGGTCTTGGGTGTGGCTTCTGCTAAGGTTTTATAGATCCTGTGGATGTCTTTCCCTCCTAAGTGTAAGAGTAATGCTCTGCTGCGCTCCCTCACCGTGCCTGCACCTTCGAAGTATATCTGCAACCGGTCCGTCCAGTCTTTCCAGTGGGGTGCTAGAGACGCTGGAGCACCATCTACCACCAAAGGTTCTATGGTGGGAATCGACGCCATGATGGCACGTGGTGGGGCCTACTGCACGTATCAGGCCACTTCAGGCTTTGGTGCTCCGATTCTTGTCAGAAATGGCGTTGCCTGGACCCTTTTAGTGTGAAAGGGTGATGTGTGCTGCTGGACAGGACTGCCTGGATCCCCACACGCTAGCACTGACCTCCTTTCCTCCTCCAGCAGACAGGTCAGCCGCTCCTGCTCGTGGTTGTGTTGGAGCGTGGCCTCAGCCTGGACGCTCGGGTCATAGGGTGCCAATCGGTGGCGTTGTGCGTTGTGCGGGAACGTGTGTTGATACAGAGTCACCCTGCACAACATATGCAGCAACAGAGCATGTTCTACAGATGGCCTAAGCCACTGATTCATCTGTATTCTCAGCGCCCTGATGAAGGAACTTTCTATTTATTAGCTACTTCTGAAACGCACATCGCGTTTTTCTCTTTGAAACATGTATGATCAATGATTCAATTGACTGTGCAAATATTGAATTTTGTTCTAGTATGTTTATGATTACTCCTTTTTGTCAATATTGTCTATTGTCTACTGTTTATTTGTTTCGATAATGTGTTATGTTTTTTGTCATGTTTTAATAATTAATCCATGT
Organism: Lissotriton vulgaris; assembly: GCF_964263255.1. Taxonomy (NCBI): domain Eukaryota; kingdom Metazoa; phylum Chordata; class Amphibia; order Caudata; family Salamandridae; genus Lissotriton; species Lissotriton vulgaris. The sequence continues at coordinate 62,153 of NW_028253890.1, read as the reverse complement.
ACAATATGTTAATTGTTCATTGTAATGTTGGTGGCGCTCTTTAGCATTTGATATGTTAAGTGTTTATTCTTTACTCTTTAAGATTCTGTGTTTGTAATTTTATATAATGGAATGTATATGTATTCTATAAAAGAAAAATATGTTCTATTACCATTCCATATTTTTGAATAATAAAAATTTAAAACTGGTGGTCTGTTGGACAATTGTAATTATACCTTGGATATAATGTCGTATACTAAATAATTGGTTCTGGAGAAGTGTTCGTTGTTACGGATTTTTTTGTTTTTCCTGCACTCTTCTCCTTACATATTTAATGTTTCCAGTCTACGTCAAACAGCTCATCCTTCAAAGACTGACAGTGGTTTCTGTCACGTTGGGCAATAATAAAATGTCTTCTTTACAGTGATTAGAAATAAGAAAACGGACATGAAGGGACATATAGAAAATACATTATTACTCTTATTCCCGCTGCAGTGGAAAGAGACATTTGGTGATACAACAGTCTTCACCTGTCTTGTTCCCATGCAGCTGAGATATCCTGGTGCAGTTTTCTACTTTTTTTCCATGCTGTTAGATTTGCCCACCAAAACTAATAATTGAAAGCGAAATGTAAAGAACTCTGAGGACATTTTGAAATACAGAGTGGCTGTTTGGGGGATGAAATCTTCAGGGAATTAATTCAATTCCTCACCTGCTTAACTTGGCCATCCAGGTGATTAATGGATGATTTTTGAAGTCCCGCCAGCGTGGCTCGAAACAGCACGAGGATTGGTACAGAGCGCTCCTCTGCGGGACTTAGTGCAAGTGCAAGTGCGTTAAAGAGGAGCATTGCTGCTGCCACTGCTGTCCTGGCCTTGGTGAGGGGTCTTGTGTCCATGGTGCCCTTTCTGCTGTTTGGAGGGGCTTGCTGTATGCTGTAAACCTCCACTCACACCCCGAATCTTCTGTGCAGCAGGCACACTATTAGACTGGCGGCTCACAACCTGCCTCCAAACTAAGCAAATCCAAATGCTGCTCCATTGATGTACATGTTAGTAAACAATATCAGAGCAGTGCTTGGAATGGCAGGTGTGCGCAAACCCAGCGCTCCTTAGGATACTGGTATCTGTGTATGTGTTCCAGCCAAATCTCCAAAATTGCACAGATATGTGAGCTCTAAAGTGCGTATGTCGGACTGGACACAATAAGCCAAAAGACCAACTCGACATGTGCACTTAACTTTAAGGCTGGTTCACTATCGTCACTGGTGAATAATGAAGCTCCCCGCCCTGATTTCAATCTAAGCAGAAAGACACATACTGTAGTTTTAACCCAAAACCCCAAAGAAACTGTCGCATTCCAGGTGAAACCAGCTGCACCACATTCTGACACAGTCACGTTGCGTTCGTCAGTGTCTGGCCCGGGTGAGAAGTCCTAGAACTATACCTCAGAAAATGCCTCCCCATGAATTCGGCCTTCACAAAGGAAAGCAATCTACTTAATGTTACCCTCGGCATAAATAGCACCTCAAGCCATTTGTAAAAATAATGCATCAAGACAAAATCATGGGGGCGGGGTGTGGTCTGGCGCCAGAGAAGAGGGCGGTTGGTTGACTTCGCTCAGTGTTGGAATCGAAGGGGACCCATTTCTTTAACAGGTGGCGGCATCTCAGCACTCATCCTGTCCTAAGAGTTCCAACTATGAACTCTTCCTGCCTCACTTGATGCCCTTTAGTACCTGCGTTAAGTTTCTGATATTGAGTATTTTGCTATGAAGGCTAAGGCGCGTGTCTGTGACTGGATTTGCGCTGCCATTTTCATTTTTTTACAATTCTCTTCACAATACCTGCTCCGCAGCAAATACCATTCTTTCTGAAGAGAAATAATGTAAGGACATGCTACTAAACTGTTTCTGGTCACATGGTTATACGTCCATCAACAAAATGTCAAAGTTTCCTTTACTAAAAAAATAGTCCGTCCTGGAATAACTAGTAATATTACCATATTTCAGTAACTCGGTGTATGCAACTATACAATAAGGATTTCCATAATTTCAGCTGGCCTTGCTATTTCGGCTCTGCTGCCTAAGCACCAATGTTTTTGCACAACTATTTAAAATGGTTGCTCATAAACTGCTCTTTTATTGCTGTGACATTCATGTTAATGGGGAGAACCAAATCTGTTAGAGGTGCTGCTTCAACTTCTGCTTTTACTCCCCGTCCTAAATCCACTGCATTATCAACCTCAAAATCCGTTTTCTGTATTGTAAAGTGACATGGAGGACTCAGAGCAGATCTTATCACCACACCTTAAAGAAGCAAGGGCCATTGTGCCTATGCTTATTTCTACTCCTGTTTCTCATTCGTCTCTACCAAACGGGAAAAATACTTCTGAGCTAACTCCCTCTTCAGTGCTATCATCCACTACGTGAATTTAAAAAGACCCTCCTTCGCCAGCCACTTCCCACCACCAGCATCCTTGGAGTTACTCTTGGATGAGATATGAGCTCTCAAACCCTATATGGAGGAAACAAACACATGACTCTAAGGCCTAGAAGATAAATGGTCTACTCTTGACAGCAAAATCACTTCAATGGAGCTTCAAGTAGAATCTTTACAAGCATCTTCCCAACAGATTCACCCTATGAAAGCATAAATTATTCAACTTCGGAAACAAGTGAAACACCTTAATATTCTTAGCAGACGCAACAACTTTAAGAATCTATGGTTTGGCTGAAGGATTGGAAGGCTCAAATCCTATATCTTTTTTTCAAACTTCAAAGGATCTTGAGTTTCCGGAATTACCACTATTAAACATACCAAGAGCACATGGACCTGGCCATACTTCTCATGCTTCATCATCCCAGCACAAACCAAGAGGCATAATACTGTGCTATCTAGAATAAACTGATTTGCTGAAAGTTTTACAGGCACTTAAATTAAAACAATGCATATCCTGGCAAGGTTTCTAAATATTTTTCTCACAGGATTATGCTAAAGTCACAGCTGATAAACGGAAAAGTTTCCTAGTCATACGTCCAGCATTATGAAACTAAATGCCAGATTTGGTTCGATTCACCCTTACCTCTTTAAAGTGACTTATAAGAATAAAACAATCACCTACGAAGATCCAGTTCTTCTTCAACAATTCCAGTTGTAGAGAAGAATCCATGGAGTTTGCAAGATCCTCTACTACTTGATAATAATTCTCTTTTACTACTCAAATGTAACTGTATACTATTTTTAATTGTTCTTTTATGATATGTCCTGAATAATTGTCTTTTTTCCCTTATGTTTCTCCCTACCAGGTACTGTTTCTCTGTTCCACCCATTGTTCTATTGTTCTTCTGGAATATTACCCTCCTAGTGGTTTCTCCCGGAGTTTTTTGACTGGCTGTTCTGTCTTCTCTTTGTGGCCTCATCACCCTCCACTCATGTTTGAGTTTTTGGTATGTTTCATTGTTCTTTCTATCTCTTTTCTAATCTTTCATTCTATCTTTCTATTTCCCTCTTATCTGTCTTCCTCTTTTTGCCTTGTTTTACTTTTTCTTTCATTTCTTATCTTATTTCTATTTGAGTGCTTTGATTTTTGTTATTCCAATCATTGCAAATACTCTATTACTTATGCTGTAAATTTATATATTCTCTCTTTATCTGTTTGACAAATGACGTTACGTGTTGTTTCCTGGAATGTCAAAGCTTTGGGTACACCTATTAAAAGGCAAAGATTTCTTACCCACCTCTCTAATCTGAAGTCAGATATTGTACTCTTACAAGAATCTCACATAGTTGCTTCATAAGATTCAAAACTTAAACGCCAATGGGTAGGGAATGTTTCCTCCTTTCCAGGTACGGGCAGAAAAAATGGTACATTGATTCTTTGTCACAAAAAACATAAAGTTTCCCTTACATCTCAAAATTCAGATGATGAAGGTGGTTGGTTAATTGTTCGCCTTAAAGTTAATAATATACCTATTTCCCTGTTTAATGTGTATGCTCAGACTAATTTTTAGATTTATTTTTACCTTCCTCTAAAGGTTAATTTTTTCACGGGAAACTCGAGAAGCTACTTAGAAATTAATTTGATGCTTTTTAGCATCTACCCGATACAAAACACATCGGAAACTGACCATCCGGCGTTTTTTTAACATGAAGAGACTAGATCGTAAGTCTTTCTTCACTTGCGCTACCCCATGACCACGGAAGTTTTGAATGTATGACCGCGGGAAGCTTCTTGCTTTACCGGCGAATTGAAGAGACGAGGTTTGGACAACACGCCATTCCGCAAACCCTGCAGGTTAGTTTCGGTGTACACATTAGGATATATCGGAGCGCACAGCCAAACCTTGGGCGCTTACCAACTAGGATGCAACTTTTTGACGTATATTTATTCTTTGCAGATTGTCGATCACTGTGTGACTACAGGCATGTAAGTCAACCTTTGAACCCTGTAGAATTTAACGCACGCAGCACATTTTCCCCGCACCACTGCTCACCCTAAAAAATTGCATGACACGCATGTGATGTAAATCATGTAACTTTATTGACATATGATTATCTTGTGGTATTTTTGATGTGAACATGACGAACAGCATGTTAACCGCTTATTCTAACATTTACTTATACTATTGTTTCTAGTGTCAAATTCCCTGATGAAGGGCATGCTTTTTTAATGCCCGAAATGCATTGGACACGCCTTGATATTGCCTGATCATGTATGCTGACAATCATGAAGAGATTTGAAATGAAATGATCTAAACCTAACTTGAAACCATGCAATAAATAATGAACTAGAATGAATATGGAATGAAAGTGTTTTCTTAAACTAAGGATACACAACATCAGTGTGTGCCAATTTGGGATGATACCAGAGTTCCTCTGGTCTCACGTATCAAATTAGTTTGTCTGACGTCGTAGGGCTCTCGACGCCTCCACATTGAGCACCACCAAACTTAACAAACAGTGTTTAACCAAGACAAAAGTTGAATCAAAGCAAGCTGTGCATCACCCCAAACATTATTATGCTCAGACTAAGCCAGACAGTTATTTTTGGCCACACATCTACTCTATTGATGTCTATTTCTATGCCATAGGTTATTTTTGGCGGCGATTGTAACTTGGTTGTTGACCCATACATAGATCACACTTCCAAAGAACCTTTTATCCCTTCTTCAATGCACCAACATTTCACTACACTACATTTCACTACACTACTACATTGGTCTCTTGTTGATTCTTGGAGACTATGTAATCCACAACTACGTGAATATACTTTTTTCTCACCTACTCACCTCTCTCAATCATGTATACATTACTTATTTGTCTCTACATCATTAACACACAGATATTACAGGCAGATATTGGTTCTATATTTATTTCTGACCATGCTCCAGTAATTTTATATTTAGAACTACTCCCTATTACTATGACCAATAAAAGGTGGCATTTTAATACAGCTTTACTAATTGATCATACTTTCACTTCCTCCATCAAATCTTGTATTACTGAATTCTTTAACCACAACACATCCTGCGTTCCATCTGTCTCTATTGTGTGGGATACCTTTAAAGCTTCAGCCAGAAACTTTATTATATCTTATGTTGCTAAGAAGAGAAAGACATAACTTACAAAAAGCACTTGAAATCCCTAAATATATGAAACTACTAGAAACTCTTTATACTGCCACTAACTCTGAAGCCGCTCTTAATAACCTAATTGTAGAAAAATATAAATATAATAAATTATCTACAGAAAAAGATAACTCCTATTTTCTTAGAGGCAGTGCTCACTATTATAGAGGCCAAATTAAAGCAGGCAAACTTCTTGCTTCATATCTTAAGATCAGAAAAGATCACACGAATATTGACTATGTCTTAAATTCTGATTTCTCTCCAAAAATTAAAGATTTCAATATTTTAGAGGAATTCAAGAAATACTATACTTCTCTTTATACCCCTGAATTTATCCCAGGTTCTATCAACATACAAACTTATTTTGCTTCTCTACACAAACAATTTCCCACTGATACTGACTTTTTACCATGGAAGAGTGATATCGCTATAAAAGATATTTCTCATGCTTTGAAACTCATCAAAACAGGGAAGGTGCCTGGTCCAGAAGGATTCCCTGTTGATTTTTTCTCCCACTTTTCTAAATCTATTCTCCCAAATCTCCATTCATTATTTACACATTTCATCTCATCTAAAGCTTCCAGTGGTACTTTTCAAGAAGCTCGTATCTGCCTAATCCCTAAAGAAGGAGGAGATCCTCATCTTTGTAAAAATTACAGACCAATCTCTTTAGTCAATTCTGATTATAAATTATTTGCCAAAATATTTGCACTTTGACTAGAACCATTTTTACCTTCCATTATTTGCAAGGTACAATCCGGCTTCATTAAAGGGAGGACCATCTCTGACAACACTAGAACTTTCTTTAACATTCTGCATAAAGCCAACAAATACTCCCACTCACTTGCGGCTATTTCTCTTGATGCAGAAAAAGCCTTTGACCTCAGTGATTTGTCTTTTATTTTTAACTCACTTTCCTGGTTTGGTTTCGGACCTACATTTATTTCTTACATTTCTTTATTATATTCCTCACCCAAAGCTTTTATTTTTGCTAATGGTTCTATTTCTGCTTCCTTCCCTTTACAAAGAGGTGATCACCAAGGGTGTCCTTACTCCACTACTTTCCATTCTTGCATTAGAACCCTTTCTTGCTAAAATCAAACAAAACCCATATTAAAATGAGTGTTGATGCAGATGATATCTTATTATACTTACCTAGGCCTTAATATTCTCTCCCAGCTTTTTCAGCAGAAGTCAATGCTTTCTCTTTACTTTGTGGTTACAAATTAAACCAAGATAAGTGTGAAATCCTCCCTCTAAATGTTTTATGTTTTAAGCACGATTTTGTTTCTACTAATTTTACATGGAACATCCAAAAAATGAAATATTAGGTCTATGGTTTGCTCTTTCTATAAAACATACCTCATCATTAAATATGACTGAAGTTTTTTCCACACTATCTATTCCATTTCCTAATGGCACCCTTTATATTTATCTCAGTGGGGCTGGCTTGACACTATATTATGATGCTTGCTCCTGTTGTCTTCTATATTATTTCTATTATTCCTTTCACTATTCCCTCATATTTTTTTTAAAAAATGTATTCTATTTTATCTGTCTTTTTATGGAATAAAAAAAAACACGTATGTCCCTAGTCATGCTTAAACACAATAAATTACACCGTGGGGTAAATTTCCCTGGTTTTCAAACGTGCCATAAAAACTTCCTCCTTAAGCAACTTTCTAAATGTTTAAATTCAAGAATTTCAGATCCATTTCCAATATGGAAAGACATTGAATGCTCCTTCCTTTCTCCTTTCTCACTCCAAGAATTTCTTGCATTTACTCATAAGACACGTTACTCATCTTCGCCCATACATAAAGATACCCATAAGCTATTTCAATCAATGCTTATTTCACATCTTTCAGACAAAGATCGGTTTCTTAGCTCCTCAATGTGACATAATTGCCTTATAAAAAAGTAACAACAAATCAATTTTTTGGAAGACCTGGTGAGATAAGGACCTGCTTTGGGTTAATCAACTTTACTCAAACAATAGTTTTCTTACCTTTCCTGAAGCACAATCACTTTATAAACTACCAAAATCAAACTCTAATAAATGTAAGATTCTGATTCAAATTGTATCATCTTCTTTGTATTCAACATCTTTGATTTCATCTTTTTTACTATGTCAATGTAACATTCTTTCTATATTAAGTGCCCAACCAAGTGCTTAATCTATTTACAAGTTCCTCAACAAAACCCCAGAATACAGAAATAGGAGCAACATTGATTTAAAATGGGAACAAGACTTTCATACTTCGTGGACCACTACATCTTGGTATAAATTGTGGCAAAAAAAATCATAAGGCCTCAAGATCGGCTAGTACAACGCAAACACTTTTCATTTATACAACGACTTATGTTTACTCCAACTTCCTTACATAAGTTTAAATCTACTGTTGCCTTAAATTGCTGGTCATGTAATGCTCTGAATGCTGATTTATATCTCATGCTCTTTTCCTGTTCATGCACCTATCTGTTCTGGTTGAAGGTATGGTCTCAAATTAATATAATTTTTCACACTCAATTTCCTTTTTACCTCTAAACATTTTTCTAACCACACTTTCTGAACATTGGCAAGCCCTTACATGTAACATAGCCATTGTAGATTTACTAATTGCAGTTGTATTACAACAAATAAAAATAAATTGGACACAATCTACCGAACTCTCTTATATTTTTCTAGCACAATTTCTGAACATTGGCATGCCCTTGCAAGTAACACAGCCATTGTAGATTTACTAATTGCAGTTGCATTCCCCAAACAAATTGGAAACAATCCACACAACTGTCTTTTCAAGCTTGATCGTATAGTGTTTGCTACAATCACAGACTCGACGGTGCATATGTCTCTCATCCATCTCTACTCCTTAAAAGACAACACATTTGGTCCCCGATACCTATTATCTTAGATGCTTCTGCTAGAAAAGTTACCCAACATCGCACTTCGTTACAAGAAGTCCCCAAACCACCATGAATCATTTTATTAGTATAATATTTATTTGTCTTTTTCTTTTATAAGCCTACGCTACAGCTGTTACTATTGACAATGTTGCTACTGTTTCTAATGTATTAAGTTCTCCTGCTCCTTTACTATTATGTATGGTTATATTGCTATTACATTATTTCCCTTTGACTTATTCCACCTTTACAGTTGTTGTAACCGTTTCTACATATGCAGCTATTTTTATTTTTCCGACTTCATATTGTGCTATTAGTCCATTTATTGTTAATAAGCACATTCCACTTTTATTGATTGTGTAAACTTTATTGAATTCTTTCAAAAATAAAGTTTCTCTTTCAAACTAAAAGACACAATCACAGTAGCTTCTGGAAATTTCCTGAATGTAGACACAATGCCTGCTACTAACCTTTACTATTGATTATGTAGCAAGTCGAATAATTCCATCAGGGCCGGCTTTAGGCATGTGCAAGCTGTGCACCTGCACAGGGCCGCCAAACCCCAGGGGCCGCCACCTCAAATATGTATCATTACACAGCTGCCTGTTTCCCCAGCACCTACCACTTCTGTTACCGACCCTCGTAACCACCATAAATCCAGCAATCAACAGAATTGCATCCCTTACAGCCAGCATGTGTCACCCGAGACACCTGGTGGCTGGAGGAGTCTAGGCGCAGAGTGTAATGACAATAAAAAATAACTCTATTAATAGCAGCGTTGGGCATTCCCTGGCAGGGGCCGTGGTGGGCGCCGGACTGCTGTGAGCTGTGCGGGGGAAGGGAGAAGGCCGAAGGGATAACTGGGTGGGACTGGCATACTGCTCTCAGGCGATTCAACCTGCCATTGAACCCTGTGTCTGAAAGCACTGCTGTGGGGTGTCGGCTATCAGCACTAAAGACAATAACACCACAGTACTGCTGGTGGGTCCTGGGAAACCACAGGAGCCCCGCACCATGAAGTGTCTGTCTGCACCCCACTGACCGCTGGCCGGCGGTAATACTTGTGAGGCAGGGGCCCCACTTTACTTCCATTAGTCCTCGGTCAGCAGTGGTGCCATTTTCCCTCTGCCCATTGAGCCAAGTGCCCTGCAGTCGTGCCTGGCGCTCAGTGGCCTTCACCCAGGCACCTACCACATCTGTTCACCCCTGCACCTACCACCTCTCTTCTCTTACTGGACCCACATCTCTTCACATCCATTGCTCGTATCATTTCACTTTTCACAGACATCGCATCTCTGGCAGCTCCTACCATATCACCTCATTTTCAGTACGTGGATCTGTTTGCCTCCAGTATTTACACATCACTGCCTTTTTAGCGCCCACCACATCTCTGTACCCGCTATATCACTTCACTACCGGCACCCGCCCCGGCCAGACCTCATCTTCCGGGGCCCCCTACCTAGCTCCCTGCCCAGGGCCGTCATGAGCCTAGAGCCGCCCCTGATTCCATCAGTATTAACCATGTCCTCATCTTCTTATCATTTTAGATCTGCATACCACATCCACCTATTCTCTAGCCACACATATATCTATACACTGCCACCAGAATGTGTGTGTAATAACCTCTTACTGAGATAAAGGCTCATTGGTTCTTGGAGTCCAGTGCCAGCTTCTTATAGAAAAAACTCCTACTGTTTCAGTGATTCCCCTCATCACACGTCTCTGCTGCCTCTTGTGTACAAGGTCTTACACATGTGGCATACTTCCTCACCTTCATTCAATACCTTATTCAGTTGCATGTCTCCATGATAATCCAACTTTCCTAATTTGGGACAGCTTCGCCAGGAGTTCAGCGATTCTACCAACGGTTGCACCAGCTCAACCTCTGACTCCCCTTCATATTTACTGCACTATTTGTGTTCACTTGCAACAGTGACGAATAATTGGTCACTTTATCCTTTACAGGAACCTGCATTCTAACTCCCTTCAACTGTCTTGACTCATGCTTACTATTTTAATGAACTGTATCATTCTTAACTGAGCCGAGCTATGCTACTTGAAAAAAAAACAAGTGCACTGTTCTACAAATAGTTGGAACAAAAAAATAACTCCAAAATATGAATGCTAAATTATCTTATCCTTACATACTTATACCTTCTATGGTCAATTAACTCAAGGCAAATTCAGAGGATTTGTATCCTGCAATTTTCTAGCAGATTTGCAGTTTTAGAAACAGGCAGTAATTAGATGTGGAACTTTTTGTTTTATTCTCCTCATCGTAGCTAAAACTTGATCCTCCAGATGTTCCTTTCTGAGAACATAAATAAAGGTGTTTATTGTGCATTTAATACGTGCCATTCAGGGAGTAATATGATAAGGAAGATCCCTGTACTACTGTTTTACTGGTGCTGCTTTTAATATTATTCTAATTATATTAAAGCATGTTATTGCTCATTATTTAGTAGGTTGACACAACAGCAATTCGTGCAGCAATTCCACTTTCACTTCGGTATCAGTAGTCAGCCCCTCATTATAAATTATATGGAATATAATAGGGTATTTACACACCCTAGGAAAATACATCACCCAACATGAGGTAAAGACAAGAAAATGAAGCATAACATGTAGAATTGGCTTATTCATATTTTGCCTTTTTTCTGGGCATTTTCCCCCAGTAGAATTTGGTAGCTTTCACCGGAGGGAACTCATCAGGGGAAAGCAGCGAGGGTGCGAAAATTATCACACAATCCCTGTGCAAACTCCTGCCCGCACTAGGGTCAGAGTTTAGCCCTAAATTAGTAATGAGGGGGTTGTTAGTAGTGTACCTGTTATACAGTCTGTCATAAGTTGATTTTCTAACTTTTACTTTGTGGGTCAGATAGGTGTGTTGCATTTATGAGAATAAGCCTTAGTGAACTCCAGCAATCATCAGCACCACCCCAGTAGGCAAGAGAATCTGTTTTTCCCTACAGATGCTAATGGTCATTTTATCACTTTTTTCATTTCCTCACCATAGAAACCAGGTCCTGAAGAAAGCCAACCTGACCACTTATGGGCAATTAGTGGCTGAAACATGTCGGCCTTTTTACAGACATTTGCAAGTGCGGAAGCCCCTTAACTACAGCTTCCTACGCACGCCCAATTCTTTTAACCAGGCCTCTTTTCCAGTACTAATTAAATTCACTTCAACTGGTCACATAAGCCTTTTTATTCAAAACATCACTAATCAATACTGCACTAACCAGTGGTTTACCTCCGGGTGGAGGAAGCATACAACTAAACCGAATGATGATGCTGTCACGTCCCTAACATAAAGGCGGAGAACCAAGATACACCGCCATTCGAGCCTTGGTACGTGAATGAGTTTTTTTTAATCGAAACCGGAAATGATTAGATTACAAAACCCTGGTTACTCAAGACAAGTGATACCTTCCTCCATTGATTTTTTGATATTTAAATCAAGGAAGCTGAAAGGGTCACATACTTTTCCTTCTTTCCCCCTTTGTGATATAAAACAAACCTCATATGAAGGCATATCGATTATGAGACAAGGACAATTTGGGAGGGTGTTACATTGAGAACACTCTGACAAATTGTTACAGACACAGGTAGTGCTACAGAGGGGGCAGAGAGTAACGCTGCCATTTGCGTAACTCGGGTCACCCTCCTCTCCTACTTCAGGCCATTGGTGGAGTCGAGCGAGGAACAGAATGGACGTGTGGTTCACCTCCATGGTCCACCAGAAGGAACGTGCATCCTTATGTCAGTGAATAAAGGATGCCTCCGGGTTGAGACCGGGGCAGATTATTACCATCACAACTTGGCCATGGAGAAAAAGGCTGTGGAGGAACAGCTTTTGGCTGCTGCGGTAAGGCTTGGGGTTCCAGTCTAAGGAAATGGGGATCTTGTGGCTAGTATCTACCATACTGGATTGATTCAAGTAAACGCTAGAAGTTGAAGTGGGAACCACATTAAGGTGGTAGGAGGATCCCAGAATATGTGCATTAACAAATCCACCTCCTAATGAAAGTGCTTGCTGGCATATTTTCTAAACGCCTATTTCAAGACAATTGATATTTGAACGCTGCTCTAAGAGTGACATCAGAAACACGTTTCTTTTTAAATTGTCCATTAGCCAGATAGAAGAAATTATTATGGTTCCTGTCCACAAGAAGTTCTAAACCACTGATGATATAACAAACGTTGAAGTACATTATTCAATTTTGTTATGTTTGCTGTTTCTCTTAACAAGGGGCTATGAGATCATATAGAATTCATCACCTGTGACGAGTGGCATACTATTATTTGTGTGGTGGATATGTTGAGAATATCTCTGCTACATGTATATGTTACTGAATGACGGGTGGTATACTATTGCATGCAATTTCATGAGATATTAGTTCTTTATTTCAGCACAACTTCTGCAGACAATCCTTGACTAGAAAAAGGAATGAACATTCAATAGTGTGCCCTTTAGTAGTACAGGACACTACTTGTTTATTATACAGTTAATGAGAGAGAAGTTAATATTACCTTAGACTTTGATATAAGTACATTACGGTTCATGGTGTTACTTTTCTTTACAGGTCTCCTTTCCCGCTGTTCCCTTCCTTTCCTTCCCTCACTTGATCACCTTAATCTTCTGTGCTATTATAGTATTCAGAATTGAGGCTATCAAGGGATAGACCCACTTAAGCCACAAATCGATCCCGAGGTTGCTACATGGATACAATATGACACAAATACAATGAGGCAGGGTTTAGTAAGGAGGTCACTTTTTATGTTGTGCCATAGTAAATGTTTAGAGGTCCATTAGGATGTCGGGCGGTGTCACCACCATGGTGCTGGCGGGGCGGAAAAACTCCTTTTTCCGCCCGCGAGCAGCGGAACTCACGTCCGCCATATTAGTATAGTAAAACATCAGTCATTTCCCGTCCGATGCGGAGCCACGTGTACCGCCATCAAAGTGCGCCTGGCACCGCGGCGGTGGGAGCCAATGGAGCCTCACCGCCGTGCGGAATGACATCCACCCCGCTCAACAAATTAAGATGGCTGAAACAAGCAGACGCACCGCAGCGGAGCACCGCCCAATCTGACACGGCGGAAACTCAACAGCGGAGCGCATTAGCAGAGCAGCGGTCATGAATGCCATGGACCCAGCCCAACATATGCATCCGGTGATGTACCTGCTACAGTACTATCATCAAATGGGCCACCGTGGACGCTGCCGCAGGTACGCAACTATACAAACACAACACACAGGCCGACCCAGGGTATAATTTCACTACAAACACCCTGCTGGGGGTCCCAACACATCCACAAGTACACCCACACATTACCCACCTGGCACAAAGTCACCCCTCTGCATCCAGGACTCACACCGACCGCCAACTAGCAGCAACCTTCCGTTCCAGCCCACGTTAACCCCGCTGTCAACACATGCGCACAAAGCAGAAGGCAAGACCACTCCAAGGCATGGGCAGGGCACAAAGACCACAGGGACACACCACCCCCAACCACACAGCAACACACCCCATCAGGTCACAGGCCAGGTGCCCATCCTGTGTACCCCCATGCACACCAACAAGCAACAAGCACAGAAACGAGCAAGCACAATACACACCCTGCACCACACAACTAACAACCAGGGACACAGCCACTGGAGGAGTGGCTGACAAGGAACACACAACACCAGTGCCAATAACACTATAGGCTGCCAACACCTCCCAGCACAAACACACACAAACAAACACACACCATGGGTGTAGGTACATACAGAACACACACACAGGGACGCCTGAACTGATGCATGCATAAAGACAACACACAAACACCACAGGAACACACACAGAATCACATCAGAAACAGACATACCCTGACAGCCAAACTGTGGAAGGGCAATGGGAGCACAAACACAGCATGAGTGCACAACATCATTTCTCAAGAACAAAACACACACAACAGACCACAAATCACACAAGAAGGGCACCTGCACAGACCCACACTGCCACATCAAACCAACCACACATGCACACGAAAGCAAAAATCTACAAACACCACAGGACATCAGGGGATGCACATCAGTCCATGCCAAGGCCACATACACACACCACTGTATGACCAACAAGCAGCCAGTGCACAACAAGCACAACAGACACACACAGACATGACTGATACAACCTCAACACACACACCACAAATCAGTACAGCACAAATACAAACGCACACACAGGAAGTCAAGCAATACAACATCCTATACACATACATCCAACACAACAACAACAGGATGCACCACTCTGGGACACAAGAGCACAACCATCTCCACCAGATCTCTGGGCAGCACACACAGCTGTAGTGCACATGAACAATCCACACTAGACAAATAGCACAAAAACATCACACATAGTGTCCAATGTGGAACAACACTCCAGGCCCAAGAACTGCACCACATGGCTCAGTCCCACAAACTAGTGAAGTTGAGGCACATACACATGTAAACCAAGGGGATAGCTGACATTCAAGTCAACTGACTAGCGTGTCAGTAGTAGACATGTAAGTGTTGTATCCTACACAAATAGAGGTAGTGCAGACCTGCAATGGCCAGGCACAAGTGGCACACATAGGTGATGGCAATGCACCACACACACCATGCCATGCAGGAGGATAAAAGGCACCATGTGCCTGCAATGCATGACAAACACAAACACAATGCCAGTGAGTAGCAGCAGGGCCACACAGTCTACACAAACACACTCCAGACACGTTAATCATCAAACTATCACAAACTGAAGTGCAAGTCACACACATTTCACACCCATAATTGACAAAAACAACAAGGAAGAGTCACACAGAACTGCATGGACACACCAACACACTGCACAGTGCACTCCAGACAAAACACACAACTGCATACAATCATTTACGCAGGGCAGGACAATGCAAACAACAGGCACACACCTCCTTGGTGAGACATGTGTGGCCATCACAATCCAGGGGCACACACACATCCACAACCACCACAAAGTCACAACCTTCACACTGCACACCTCATCACCGCCCAAGAGCACACATCACATGTAGTCCAGGGGACAATGACTGAGGGCCAACACAAAATGACCATACACATACACAGCTGGGCACAGATACAGGAATAACACACATACATAATGAGCTTGCCCAGCCTGCATCGAAACATGTGCACACCATCACACCCTTGTCAGCTTGGGGCACTGTACCCCAAGCTGACATGGCAACAACGTAGCCAACAATAGCAAACCACCACAAAGAGAATTGCTTGACAGGCAAAAGATGCAACACAGATAATACAAGTATCAGTGTCTGAATGGACTGAAGACCCTGTTTCCCCTGTCTAAAAATGTGATGCGGACAAACAGCTGGGTGATGTTGAAGTCACACATAGAGCATGGGGCACAGACAACAAAATGCACAGCCCAAAATAACTTTATTCTGCAAGGATACTGATAAAACAGACAAAAGGAGTAACTGTTTTTATTGACATATTGCACAGATGTGACAGTAGAGCAACAGTAGACAAGAGCAAGGCACAAAATACTGTTTAAATGCAATACAATCTGCACAGGCAAACTACAAACAGGAAGGCCAGTGTCCATGGCACAGGGGGGAGTCCAACACAGCAGAGCAGCAGGACCAGTGTATATGGCACAGGTGAGAGCCCAACACAGCAGAGCAACAGGGCCAGTGTCCATGGCACAGGGGGGAGTCCAACACTGCAGAGCAGCAGGGCCAGTGTCTATGGCACAGGTGAGAGCCCAACACAGCCGAGCAACAGGGCCAGTGTCCATGGCACAGGGTGGAGTTTAACACAGCAGAGCACAGGGCCAGTGTCTATGACACAGGTGAAACCCAACAAAGCAGAGCAGCAGGGCCAGTGTCTATGGCACAGGTGAGAGCCCAACACAGCAGAGCAACAGGGCCAGTGTCCATGGGACAGGAGGGAGTCCAACACAGCAGAGCAGCAGGGCAGTGTCTATGGCAAAGGTGAGAGACCAACACAGCAGAGCAACAGGGCCAGTGTCGATGGCACAGGGGGGCGTCCAACACAGCAGAGCAGCAGGGCCAGTGTCCATGGCACAGGGGGGAGTCCAACACAGCAGAGCAGCAGGGCCAGTTTCTATGGCACAGGTGAGAGCCCAACACAGCAGAGCAACAGGCCCAGTGTCCATGGTACAGGGGGGAGTCCAACACAGCAGAGCAACTGGGCCAGTATCTATGGCACAGGTGAGAGCCCAACACAGCAGAGCAACAGGGCCAGTGTCAACTACGCACAACAAGTACATGTGAAGCTGCACAAGCAAGGGCAGAGCAGCTGTGAGTGACAAGGCCAGTGGCCAGGGAGAAGCATAGAGTCAGGACATGAGAAGCTGCAAAGGCAAGGGCAGAGCAGCAATGAGTGACAAGGCCAGTGGCCAGGGAGAAGTGCAGAGTCGGGACATTAGAAGCTGCACAGGTAAGGGCAGAGCAGCCGTGAGTGACAAGGCCAGTGGCCAGGGAGAAGTGCAGAGTCAGGACATGAGAAGCTGCACAGTGTGTGTGTGTGTGACTGTAGCCTTCCATGGCCAGCAACACCCCCAGGTGACAAACAATGGCCAGGACTAGCACACCTGTATGAGAGATAGTTGTATGAGGGGACTGCAATTCACATCTGTGTGTCATGCCGGCTTGGAGCTGGCTGTGTGTCAGGGACAGCAGGAGCACTTGACTGGGGAGACAGAGGCACAGATGATGTAGGCCTATCAGTGGTTTGGCAAGCTGGAGGGCTGTTTGGACCAGGTGGTATAGTGGCACGTGGAGATGGAGTCATGCAGACCAGTGACACAGTGTGGGCGGGAGAGGTTGGAGGGGTGCCCTTCCACTTTTTGGGAATATGTAATGGCCTTCCTGTCTTGGGGTTAATGGGAACTGGCGAAGACACAACAGGCACACACACCAACAGTCCTGCATCAGGTGCAGACACTGGCACTCCCTCTGGTGATGTGCTGGATCCTGCGGAACGCTTTGTCTGGCTACGCCGCTGGACCACCTTTCCCTGTTTGCCCGGTGTCCCACCTACAGTGCCCTCCTTTGTGTGTTTGCCAGGTGTAGCACCTACAGTGCCCTCCTTTGTTTGTTTGCCAGGTGTCTCACCTACAATGCCGACTTCCACATGCTTCACTGGGCTTGGATTAGGAGTTGACGTGGTGGGGGGATGTTGCCCTGTGCCCTTCCTAGGTGTACCCTTGCCAAACAATACCTCCTCAGTTGGTATAGACACTGCACGCCTACTTCTGCATGAGGTCTTAGGGAGAGTAGAGTCCTTTGCTGGTGATGCCTCTGAGGAATGGGAGCCTGATGCCACCCTCACTGCTTTATCGGCCTTGCTCTTCCCTGACAGGCTCTTGTCTATGCATACTGAGGTGGCTCTGCTCTTCCTAGGGGATCGTGTCTCTGGGTGGGACCGTTTGGCTTGTGTTTGTTGTGTGCTCCTTGTTCTGTATCGTGTTTCTGAGGCATGCGCACTGTGGTCACTTGCATCTGATGTGGCCACTGACTGGGGGGTGGACAAAGGCACCTGAGCAGGAATGGTTGCATGTGCCTGGTGAAGGGTAGACATCACTGCGGATGACAAAGCCTGGACTGTACAGTGTAGCCCATCCAAGTCACAGTGTATACCCTCCATGTGTGCAACCACCTCGCCTAATTTCTTGTCATGCTCGCTGAAGGCATTGATCAGGGCAGTCTGGCCCACACAAAGCTGGCGCAGGAGCTCTACTGACTCTGCAGTGAGGGCAGCTGGGGGGACATGTGCAGGCTCAGCGGTGCCATGTGTGAATGTAACTCATCCCCTCTTACGGACACAGATACGGGCAGCACCAGAGGAAGTGGATGGGAGGCTGGCCACTGGCCGCTGTGTGGTAGATGATGACGCTGACTCACCATCTCCTGTGCCTAACAACAAAGATGCATCACTGCTGGCATCAGATGAAGTAGTACTCTGTATCTCAGGCACGGATTCCTCCTGCATACTATGTAAGCATGGGCTGAAAATTCGTTCCGCTCTCAGAATTTGCGGATTTTCCGCGATTTTGCGATCCGCTGTGTGGTAGATGATGACGCTGACTCACCATCTCCTGTGCCTAACAACAAAGATGCATCACTGCTGGCATCAGATGAAGTAGTACTCTGTATCTCAGGCACGGATTCCTCCTGCATACTATGTAAGCATGGGCTGAAAATTCGTTCCGCTCTCAGAATTTGCGGATTTTCCGCGATTTTGCGATCCGCGAATCTCGCGAAATCGCGGTAAAATCCACGAATCAGCGGGGACGAATTTTCAGCCAAGCACTTACAGGGTTACAGCAGCAGGTGCAAAAGTTGAAGCTAATTTTTTGTAACCTTTTACAAAAGGGTTACAAAGAAATTAACTTCATCTTGGGCACCTGCTGCTGTAAGCCTGTAAGTGCTTCCTGGTGCCTCGTTGCCTACTTGCAACTATTCTCTGACCCTGCTCTGACCCTTGAAGCAGGGTCAGAGAATAGTTACAAGTAGGGTATGAGGCGCCTGTCACGAAAATTAAACCTCAACAGGAAGCACTGACAGATATAAAAACAAGCATTTGCAGTGCAATAGGTCTCGCATTAGGAAAGTTTGAGCTATTGGTCTTGTAAATGACTATTTTTTTATTTATTTGTTGGTTTTGAAAATAGCTAAATTAATAGCTTTGTCATTTACAATGCAAATAGTTATAACTTTCTCAAATGTGACACCTATAGCTTTTTTAATGCAACATGTTTTGTATTTACGTGATTTAGCTGTATTGATATTACAAATTACAATGGCTTTTAATTTTTTTTAAATAATTAATACTTAAATAAAAGTGATTTTGATTTATAATGGCAATAGCTTAAACTTTTGTAAATAACTTTTGTGAAGATTATGTTCAGTGTATTTTATTGTGACGAAAATCCAAGAACAGCATCCCTCACAGCTCTTCTGAGGGCTGTGAGGGATGCTTGCGCGGTAGCAAGCCTCTCTCCGTCTCGTCTCGTCTGAAGCAGGTGCAGCCTGCACGGATCCCCTCGCCCCCTCCCTCTGACTGAAGAGAAACAAAGTATCAAGATACATTGTTTCTCTTCAGTCAGAGCGGCTAGGCCCGGAAAGAGGATGGGGTGGGGGCCCCAGAGAGCAGGAGGCAGCACCAGCACTGCTCAGGGCCCTGACAAGGGTGGGAGTGGGGGCCCAGAGAGAGTATTCCCCACAGATCAATATTTCAGGGACGCTGAGCAACTGTGGGGCAAGGCATAGCCAGCGACTGTGGATAAAAGCCATTTCAAAGAATTTGGAGTGAATACTCACAGGATGTCTGTGGGTTTTAAGTCCCAAAAATTGTAAATCTATGCAGGTATTTTACAAAAACTCTTCCAGCCAATTGGACAAGCAGGCCAAAAAAAACTGGTATTTCTTATTCTTCCAGTTTGAGGGGACATGGCCGGGCAGATTGGGTTGAAATGCCCTGTTCAGGCAGAGCCAAGGCTGATTTCTGTACGACTAATCCTTGCGTGTTATGGCAAAGATGGAGCTAAAAACGACAGAATAGAATTCAACACGAGTTATTACCAGTGTTTTTAGTGAGTCAGAAGACCATACATTACCTACATCTCTCATCAGCCAAACATATGCTACTCAAATACAAATACTTTTATATAAAAAGATAGATATTCAACATATGTGGAATGTACAGAATGGGACAAAATTAAAACCCTTCTGCACAGATAGAATGAATGAAAGGCTTAAAGTGTCATCCCTTCAATAAACAGGATACACATTAAACAAATCTCACACATCGCCTGCTATAAATTAATGTACTCATGTTAAATGTAAACTATTTTCCACTTTATACTTTGTGTAACACAGTGCTTTAAATGAAGTCTCTTGTGTTCAGGCTTGGCCATAGCTTACTATTTCTCCATTAATACGTTTTTTTTTTTAAAAACTCAACTCTGAAAATGTTTATAGCCACAACCTTTCTAATGATAAACCAACTCCTCCATAATTACAAAAATTCTGAACTTCTCTACCCTTCCAAACAGTAGGAGCTTTCCAACTCTTCCTTCTTGAAAAATAAGTCTGGTCATTAACGAGCCACAGACAGGGGCATAACAAACACCCCTGTGGTGGGGGTTTGAGGGGGGCCCACTCTCTTTGGTAAATGAAGGGTGCAAGGCGGAGGGGAGAAGGGTGAAAGGCAGAGGGGAGAAGGGTGCAAGGCAGAGGGGGGAAAGGTGCAAGGCAGAGGGTAGAAGGGTGCAAGGTAGAGAAGGAGAAGGGTGCAAGGCGGAGGGGAAGAAGGGTGCAAGGCGGAGGGGAAGAAGGGTTCAAGTCAGAGGGGAGAAGGGGCAAGGCAGAGGGGAGAAGGGTGCAAGGCAGAGAGGAGAAGGGTGCAAGGCAGAGGGGAGAATGGTGCAAGGTAGAAAAGGGTGCAAGGCGGAGGGGAGAAGGGTGCACACTACTTTGTGAGAGAGAGTGGAGTGAGAGAGATAGTGGAGTTTGAGAGAGTGGAGTGAGAGAGAGTGGAGAGAGAGAGAGTGGAGAGACAGTGGAGGGAGAGAAGAGAGAGAGTAGATAGAGAGTAGAGAGAGAGTAGAGAGAGAGAGTAGAGAGAGAGAGTAGAGAGAGAGAGTGGAGAGAGAGACAGTGGAGAGTGAGAGTGGAGAGCGAGAGTGGAGAGAGAGAGAGAGTGGAGAGAGAGAGAGAGTGGAGGGAGAAATGAGAGAGAGTAAAGAGAGTAGAGAGAGAGAGAGTAGAGAAAGAGAGTAGAGAGAGAGTGGATACAGAGAGGAAAGAGAGAGTGGATAGAGAGGAAAAAGAGAGTGGAAAGAGATAGTGGAGAGGGAGTGGAGAGAGACAGTGAAGAGAGACAGTGGAGAGAGAGAGAGAGTGGAGAGAGAGTGGAGAGAGAGTGGAGAGAAAGATAGAGAGTGGAGCAAGAGAGAGTAGAGAGAGAGTAGAGAGAGAGTGGAGAGAGAATGTAGAGAGAGGGAGTGGAGCGAGTAGATAGAGTGAGAGACAGTGGAGAGAGAGACAGTGGAGAGAGAGAGTGGAGAGAGAGGGAGTGGAGAGAGAGGGAGTGGAGAGAGCGGGAGTGGAGAGAGAGGGAGTGGAGACAGAGAGAGTAGAGAGAGAGAGTGGAGAGAAGGAGTGGAGATAGGGAGAGTGGAGAGAGTACAGAGAGGGAGAGACAGTGGAGAGAGACAGTGGAGAGAGACAGTGGAGAGAGAGTGGAGAGAGAGTGGAGAGAGAGATAGAGTGGAGAGAGAGAGAGAGTCGAGAGAGTGGAGAGAGTAGAGAGAGTGGAGACAGTGGAGAGAGAGACAGTGGAGAGAGAGTGGAGAGAGAGAGAGAGTAGAGAGAGAGAGTGTGTAGAGAGACTGAGAAACAGTGGAGAGACAGTGGAGAGAGAGAGACAGTGGAGAGAGAGAGGGAGTAGAGAGAGTAGAGAGAGAGAGAGTAGAGAGAGTGTAGAGAGAGTAGGGAGAGAGAAGGGAGAGAGAGTTGGGAGAGAGTAGAGGGAGACAATGGAGAGAGAGTGGAGAGAGTAGAGAGAGGGAGAGACAGTGGAGAGAGCGACAGTGGAGAGAGAGTGTAGAGAGAGAGTGGAGAGAGTGAGAGAGTGGAGAGACAGTGGAGGGAGAGACAGTGGAGGAGAGACAGTGGAAAGAGAGTGGAGAGAGAGACAGTTGAGATAGAGTGGACAGAGTTGAGAGAGAGAGAGATAGAGTGGAGAGAGAGTAGAGACTGATTCACTCAGAGACTGAATACTGACTGACGGAGAGACTGACTGGCTGAGAAACTGACAGAGAGAGAGAGAGAGAGACTGACTGACTGAGAGACACTGACTGACTGACAGACTGAGAGAGATAGAGAGACTGACAGAGAGAGAGAGAGAGAACGACCGACTGACTGACAGACTGACAGAGAGAGAGAGAGACTGACAGACTGACTGACTGACAGACTGACTGACTGAGAGAGACTGAATGACAGAGAGAGAGAGACTGATTGACTGAGAGAGAGAGACTGACAGACTGTAAGTAAGTAAGTAAGTAATACTTTATTGTACAGTTAATAAAAACCATTACAAAAACCATCAGCAGTAAAAAAGGAAAGTATTAAAAAATATTTGTAGTTTCATAGATGATGGAGTTATTCGATTTAAGCTATGTTACAAAGTGCAGTTTTAAAAAAAAGTTAAAAAGAGCGGAGTGTCCGTCTGCCGTTAGGTGCTCGTGTCCTTCTACGAAGAGGGTTTCTTTTGTCAGTCCTGGCCCTCATTCCTATACAAAGTTAGGTATTGCAGTGCCTATTCCTTTTTGGAAGACTGGCTGGCATTTACCCTGAATAATCGTAACTTTTAGTTATAGTATGCCAGTGTTTTAATTCAGTTTAAGTCTCTGAGCTGTCTTGATGTTTTGGCACTCACAGTATTGAGGGTGTGTTGTCCTTGTCCGTTTGTTCTTCTTTGTGTTGATTCTGCTTTCTACAGCTCCGAGGTATTTTACCAGTCGGCAAGCCATTTGCACTTCGTCGCCTCTGAAGCAAGCCAGAGTTGCTTGTCTGCACGTCCTGATTCCTTTTTTTATGAATAGGGGTCTCAGTAGGTTCCTGCGATCTTGCTGCAGCTCTTTGCAGATGGTAATGAGATGTACTATGTTTTCCTCATGAGTTCCACACAGGCGACAGTTTGCCGGTTTTGGGGGCCGCAGCCAAGGGGCCATGTGGTCAGCTGAGGGTAATACTCCTAATCGAAATTAAAGGAATGTTTCTTTTGTTTTTTTAGTGAAGCTGGTCAGAAGGTATGCCTGTGGTGTGAGTTTATTGTAGGTTTGTACTGTCAGCCAGCCATGTGCTCACTCCGTTAGTGAGGCTTTGTCTTGTAGGAGGAATTCTTTCCTAACTGTATTGTTTACAGCTTTTTTGAAACCTGCCAGGCTCCCTTGCAGATCCCATAGTTGACTCGCCCCCAGCTGTTTAATTGCATCCTCTAGAAAGAGTCTTGCTGGGCAGTTGTCTTTGCTTTGTAGATCTTTCCAGAGGAGTGCGTTGAGGGTGTTTGCTTCCCCTCTGCTAATTTTGTGCCAGGTCTTAAGGTATGCTCCCTTGCGAGCAAGCTCTTCCTTAACCTGCCTAAATTCGAGTCAGATCTGCGCCGGAGAAGTGTATCTCGGGAGGCCAAACATCATCCGCATTGCTCTTGTAATTACTCCTTCTAAGGTTACGGTATCTCTGCCTCTCAATGCTTCGCTACCGTATGTAATGGATGGTATCAGTTTGGCTTGTATCAGTTTTAGGAGTGGGGTGAAGCTTGGGCCGATGATCTTATTTTTCAGGTTCCTTAGAGATACAGCTATCATTAAGCCTCTCTTTTTTTATCTCCTCACATTGCGGTTTGAAGCTCCCCCTATGATCAATAGTCACTCCCAAGTAACAATATTTATTTGTGACTTCCAATTTATTTTTATCCAGGTTCCAACTGAATGTTGGTTTCTTCTTGCGATAGTTGAGGCGCATGACTTTTGTTTTACAATAATTAATACTGAGTTTATTTGTTTTGGAGTGTTGTGCAGTGATGTCGAGGAGCCGCTGTAGGCCGATCGGAGTCCGGCTGATTAGCACCAAGTCATCAGCATAAAATAAGTTAGACAATTGAGTGCCCCCCAGTTTTGGCGCATGTGAGTTGTTTTTGTTTAGTGTGGTAGATAGGTCGGCCATAAAGAGATTAAATAAAGTAGGCGCTAGCACACATCCTTGCTTTACTCGTGTGTTAGTTGGAATTTTCTTAGTTAAAAAGTCGCCGGTACCTAGTATAACCTGGACCCATGTATCTCTGTGCAGGAGGATTAGTTGGTTCACTAGTGTTGCTGGAATTTTCATTCTCTCCAGATTTTGCCACAGCAGATTTCTGTTTACCCGGTCAAAGGCAGAGCTTTAGTCAATAAAACACAGGTACAAGGGTTGTTTTCCTTCTAGAGCTGAGTCGATCAGGAGTGACAAGGCAAGGATGTTTGTGGTCGTCCCCATGTTTTTTCTGAAGCCTGTTTAATTAAGTGGGATTGCTGAGGTTTCTTCCGCCCATAATGTCAGTTCCTAAAGTAAGAGGCCAGCGTAGTATTTTGCTTCGTTGTCTAATAAGGCAATTAACCGATAGCTTCTTGGATCTTTCCTGTCGCCTTTTTATATATTGGTGAGATTATTGCCCCCCTCCACGATCGTGGAATTGTCACAGTCTGACATATTTTTTCAAACATTGGTTTTAGAGTAGGTGCCCAGTATTCTGACAGAGACCGACAGACTGAGAGAAAGAGAGAGAGAGAGATAGAGAGAGACTGTGATGGAATTGGGGTCAAAGTGTGTTTGAAGCTATGATATGCCTCTTAAGATTGCTATTGTCTACTAATAAAAATGTATTATCAAAATGTGCTCTTTGTAGTTACATCTGCTTTTGAAATACTGCATTGTCGCATTGTCTAATGTTTTAAATGGAAAGGGGAAGGATCAGTGGATGCGCTTTTGTCAATACTGAACGATGAGTGGGCTCGATGTTGTATATCATGACAGGAGTCTGCATCAGGAAACCCACCTAAAATTGGGCAAACTTCCCCGGCGTACTGATTGCAGGGACCCTGTAATGAATGGACCATCACCTATGATAGCCTGCTGGCAGACTACGCCCAACCTTTGACTCCACCATCCAGTGTTACTTATAACGGCTGGATTGGTGACAGTGGTGTAACAATAGCCTGCATCCCCTGCATATTGACGGGTCGCTGGCCTCAGTGCTCTAGACTGGCACGGAGGATGGGGGGGGCCCATCCATGTAGTTTGCAGGTGGGCCCCCTCGAGTTTCGTTACGCCACTGTGATAATGTGGTGGTGCTGAGTGATAATGTGGTGGTGCTGAGTGATGCTGGGGTAGCGCTGAGTGATGATGTGGTGATGCAGAGGGCAGAAAGGCACAAAAAGCAGTCTAAAAAAGGGCAGTATGGCAGAAAAACAAGGGAAAAACGATTCGAACAGGGGGCAGAAGGGCACAAAAAAACAGTCTAACAGAGGACAGAAGGGCAGAAAAACAAAGGAAAAACGAGTCTAACAGAGGGCAGAAGGGCACAAAAAACTAGTCTAACGGGGCAGAAAAGCACAAAAACGAGTCTAACAGAGGGCAGAAGGGCACAAAAAAGAGTCTAACAGAGGGCAGAACGGCAAAAAAACAAGGGAATAACAGAGGGCAGAAGGGCACAAAAATCGAGTCTAACAGAGGGCAGAAGGGCAGAAAAACAAGGGAAAAATGAGTCTAACAGAGGGCAGAAGGACACAAAAAACGAATCTAACAGGGGCAGAAGGGCAGAAAAACAAGGGAAAAACATGTCTAACAGAGGGCAGAAGGGCACAAAAAAACACTCTTACAGAGGACAGAAGCGCCGAAAAACAAGGGAAAAACGAGTCTAACAGAGGGCAGAAGGGCACAAAAAGCTAGTCTAACGGGGCAGAAAGGCACAAAAACGAGTCTAACAGAGGGCAGAAGGGCACAAAAAAAGAGTCTAACAGAGGGCAGGAGGGCACAAAAACAAGGGAAAATGAGTCTAACAGAGGGCAGCAGGGCACAAAAAACGAGTCTAACAGGGGGCAGAAAAACAAGGGAAAAACGAGTCTAACAGAGGGCAGAAGGGCACAAAAACAAGGGAAAAACGAGTCTAACAGAGGGCAGAAGGGCACAAAAAACGAGTCTAACAGGGGGCAGAATGAATCCCGCCCTGCGTGTTTGTCCACGAAGATGCCACCTTTTGTGCAATACCTCTACTCAACTGGAGTACTTTCTACTGTCTAATCAGTAAGTGCTCCCTCGTTGGCTAAATGTATAGGGGCATATTTACAATAACTGGCGCATCCCCAGGAAAGCGCCAGTTATTGTGCGCCGCAGCTGTGCCACCCATGGTGCACCGCATTTACAATGCGGTGCACCATGTGGCAAAAACCGCACAGATGCGTCACGCATCTGTGCCGTAAAAGCAGCGCATTGCTGGAGCTGTGTTGCGCTTGCAACGCAGCTCCAGCAATGCTCTGGGGGGCCCTATCTCCCCAATGCTGCATCAAGCCTTGCGCCTGCTTCAAGCAAGCGCAGGGTTTTGACGTAGCATTGGCCTAAAAGTGACTGAGTGAATTCTTGTAGATTTCACTCAGCCATTTTTAGGAGGCGTTCCTACGCAGAAACGCCCTCCCCTACGCCGGAACGCCTCCTGATGGCGCAGGGCTGTACAACGTCACGCATCTCTCAGATGCGTCACGTTGTTAATACCCAGCACAATGGCGCATTTTTTGTGCTGCCGCTGCATCACAATAGGTCTCGGTAGAGGGTGGGAGTGGTGAACCAGAGCGTGGCATTGATGAACCAGAGGGTGACAGTGATGAACCAGAGGGTGACAGGGGTGAACCAAAGAGTCGCAGTGGTGAACCAGAGGGTGGCAGTGCTGAACCAGCGGGTGACAGTGGTTAACCAGAGGGTAGCAGTGGTGAACCAGAGGTGCTGAGATGAACTAGAGGGTGGCAGTCGTGAACTAGAGGGTGGCAGTGGTGAACCAGAGGGTGACAGTGCTGTACCAGAGGGTGGCAGGGGTGAACCAGAAGGTGCTGTGACGAACCAGAGGGTGGCAGTGGTGTACCAGAGGGTGGCAGGGGTGAACCAGAGGGTGCCAGTGGTGAACCAGAGTGTGGCAGTGCTGAACCAGAGGGTGACAGTGGTTACCCAGAGGGTGGCAGTGGTGAATCAGAGGTGCTGTGATGAACCAGAGGGTAGCAGTCGTGAACCAGAGGGTGGCAGTGGTGAACCAGAGGGTGACAGTGCTGTACCAGAGGGTGGCAGGGGTGAACCAGAGGTGCTGTGACGAACCAGAGGGTGGCAGTCATGAACCAGAGGGTGGCAGTGGTGAACCAGAGGGTGGCAGTGCTGTACCAGAGGGTGGCAGTGGTGAGCCAGAGGGTGGCAGGGGTGAACCAGAGGGTGGCAGTGGTGAACCAGAGGGTGGCAGTGCTGAACCAGAGGGTGACAGTGGTTAACCAGATGGTGGCAGTGGTGAACCAGAGGGTGACAGTGCAGAACCAGAAGGTGGCTGGGGTGAACCAGAGAGTGGCAGTGCTGAACCAGAGGGTGCCAGTGGTGAACCAGAGGGTGGCAGGGGTGAACCAGAGGGTGGCAGGGGTGAACCAGAGGGTGGCAGGGGTGAACCAGAGGGTGGCAGTGGTGAACCAGAGGGTGGCAGTGATGAACCAGAGGGTGGCAGTGGTGAACCAGAGGGTGCTGTGCCCATACACGACCGCATGGGTAACTTCGCCATGCAAGCGGCCCGCGAACACGCAAAAAAACCCACGAACACGCAAAAAACCCCGCGAACACGCAAAACCCAAAAATCCGCAACTTCGCACAAATTCGCGGATTTTGCGGATTGCGAATTCGATTTCGCGCGAATTCGTGGAACGCGAATTTGCAAATTTCGCCCATACTTACTACGGTCCCCCTCAGATGCGCTTGTGAGCTCTGTTTCACTGGCCTCCAGTGCAGCTGTGGTGGTACTGTCGCCACCACTGGTTTCCAGGTCCCGGTCCTCCATGCCCACAGTTGATTCTGCTTGAGAGAGAGAGGCAGGGTTGTGTTAGTGTCAATATCAGGACAAACCAATCCAATCACTGCAGTACAGGAGATGCCCAAATCAACATGCTGAACAACACACCCTGCAAAAACACATAGCAGCACCACACTACATAGACCACTACAGTGCCTGTAACACTGATTCTCTGCCATGATTGAGCCATGTTGAGGACAAACACCACAACACCCTGCCTGTGGATTAAGTGTACCAGACATACAACTTGACCAGCCCACACCTAGGGGCCTGATGTGCGGAAAACACTCATTACTACAGACATACCTTCAGGGTGCAGGAGGGGAAAGCACCTCCCCCCCATCAGGACATGACTGGACACAATGCCAAGTGGGCCATACCAAGCATCATTTGGTACTCAGGGCCACCTTGTTGTCAGATGTGCGGGCCTCAACGGTCATGGTGCACTCAGGTAGTAGACCCTGCTGTTCCTACCCTCATAGATTCCTCACACTCTACCAATGCTGAAGTACCATGTGTATCTTTACACATCCTGCAATGAGGAAGAACATCATGGAGGGTCACCTTTGTGAGGGAATTTTGTCACAATGCCTGACACTGGCACACATCCCAGCAGACACTCACATAACACAGCACAGCTCCACCACACGAACATCACATGGTCCCCCGCTGCAACAGGCCCTGTACACATGCATCCACTCCCAGCCACAGTCACCCTCCCCAAAAACTCACCCCGGCCTTCTTTCCGATGATCCGTCAGACAATCATCCAGCTCAGGATGAGCCACTGCCAATATGCGGACCATCAGTGGAGTCATGTTGCACGTGCTAAACGCCCAGTGCGCGGTATCATGCCCAATGTCATCTCAGCCACGGTTTTGCAAGCTGACTGATGTCATCCCACCTCTTGTGGCAGTGTGTGAGTCATCTGTTGGAGACCCACAGGGCTCGTACTTTTGCTGCAATGGCCCTTCACACGGCCTTACGCTGGTGTACCTTGAACTGCAGGTATGGGTGAGAAGAAGGGGAAATGATCAGTCACACAGTGTCATGTACTAACATCTATCACCACAGTAGCAAGACACCTACTCATGACCATTTTTAAACTCCCAACATCACATACTGGGGGATACCTCACAAGCGCACTCTGCATGGGCCAAAACCATGTGATTGCATGAATTCATGAGGGTGTACAGGGTCACAGATTATCACACACACATTCAGGATGACTGCACTGAACACCCTCGGTGGCTTGCAGACATCACCAGTCCCATGCATGTCTGCACACTACATACATCACTTTCATACCTGTGTGTGTTTTGAAGCACTGTGTGCAGGCACTGGGCCGAGTCTCTGGGTTCACAGTGATTTAGCCAACAGTGGCACACAGAAACAATCTCCCAAGCAATTCCTATCTTGGCACCTACATTTACAACATCCTGTGGCCCTTGATGACTGATAATGTCACACACACCACTCACACATAGAACTGCAGGCCGGTAAAACAGTGACATTAGGACACACACAGTCCCTCGCCCTGGAGACAGCTTGTTTGTCAGTGTATGACACAACCCCACACCCTCAGGCATATCATGCTGTAGCACAAGTACATGTCTAACACCCCACCTGCCCTACAGCTACCTCGACAATGACTTACCACTACATTGGGGCCACCATACAGCCTTGGGTACTGTGCCAGCACCTCATCCACCAGGACCTCCAGCTCCCCGCTTGTGAATGGACTGGCACGGATCTTCTCTGTCCTTGCCATCCCTGTGGCCACAGAACACCTTTGTTGGAAGTGACTGGTGAGGGGTACCAGGCAGCAGCAGGAAAGTGTCCCAGGCAGCAGGCACTTCAGGCAGGAGAGGGTCCCAGGTAGCAGCAGGAGAGGGTCCCAGGCAGCAGCAGGAGAGGGTCCCAGGCAGCAGGCACTTCAGGCAGGAGATGGTCCCAGGCAGCAGCAGGAGAGGGTCTCAGGCAGCAGTAGGAGAGGGTCCCAGGCAGCAGGCACTTCAGGCACTAGAGGGTCCCAGGCAGCAGCAGGAGACGTCCCAGGCAGCAGGCACTTCAGGCAGGAGAGGGTCCCAGGCAACAGCAGGAGAGGGTCCCAGGCAGCAGCAGGAGAGGGTACCAGGCAACAGGCACTTCAGGCAGGGGAGGGTCCCAGGCAGCAGGCTCTGTGAGCAGTGGAAATGTGAGGCTCACTCCCACTGATGTATTGCTCCCTGGGGTCGTTTCTAAGCTGCAAAGGTGCAACAATTGGTTGTGTAGTACTGCCTCATTCAAATTTATCCAATGACCGCCTCCGCGGTGGCGGAGCATGCATACCGCAATTTTCAAAACTGCATCATGCCACCGCGATCGTCGTTCTCATTGGCTGTAGGCAATGCTCCATGTCGGTGATGCACCGCAGGGTCCCCAGGTGCACTACCACGATGGTGCATCATTCAAATTCATCCAATGACTGCCTCCGCGGTGGCGGAGCACACATATCGCGATTTTCAAAAATGCATCATGCCACCATGATCGTCGCTCCCATTGGCTATAGGCAATGCTCCATGGCGGTGATGCACCGCCGGGGCCAGGCGGTAGCTACCGCGATTTGGGCGGCGGAGCATGCCCTTCGCCATCTACACATGTCCATATGCCAATGGCTCCCGCACTTGTGAAAGGGGTGGTGCTGGTGTAGCACCGCCGGGGCCAGGCGGTAGCTACCGCGATTTGAGGCACATGCTATGGCAATGTCCATCGTGAACATTGCATCAGTAGACAGCAGCAACATGGTTAAGGGAACAATAGAGGGTACACAATGGCATCATCACATATGATACACAGGTGGACGCACGTTATGTGTGAGGCACATTGGTCTGTGGTCCCTCCCATGTCACTTAGGCATTTGATGGTTGCTCATGCAAAGCTGGTGTGAATAATGTGTTCGGAATCAATGTGTTGTGTGTCAGTGCTAGCCTTGGCAATGCTGGTCCCACTGTATGGTATTGTCACTTACTTCTGCTTTCATTTTGAGCTCATGCACACTAGGGACATTTTTACTGCTACTGCTATCATTGTGTTTTGGATGTGTGCCAAGTTAAATACATGTATTAATGTGTGACAGGTATAGTAGATGGGAATGAGACAGTCATGATCATCTTACACATGTTGTTGGATGGTACGGTACAAGGCATACTCATGTGTAATGTGTGTTTCTGTATGTGTGTATTCACATTGACCAATGTGTTGTTGGTGGCACTTGTGTATTGCTAATGGATAGGTGTGCCCTTGGTGTGTCTTATATGTCCACCCATGTGCCACGCATATATCATGTCAGTCTTTGCTTTACCGTCACATCCTTACATGTATGTGCAGTGTCCATCTCAGGATGGTTGTCAGTGACATGTGTCCATTTACTTCTCAACTAGGAGGAGGCCTAATCTCATACGTCACCTGACAGTGCTGGAGGACACAGAGGATATAGCGATCATTCTCAAGTTTCACCTTGACAGACCAGCACTGAAGACCCTTTGTGATCTGTTGGAGCCCCACCTGCAGCCTCGTCGCCACTACCCAACAGCATTCACACCCACATGCAAAGTGATGGCACCCCTCCACTTTTTTGCTACTGGTTCCTTCCAGGAGACTGTGGCCAGTGCTGCAAGGATGTCGCAACCCATGTTCAGCCTGGTGCTGAGGGATGTAATTGCAGCCATGATGTTCTTTACGGATAGATACATGCATTTCCCTAGGGGAGCAGAATTGGCCTGTGTGAAGGGTGACTTCTATCCCCTTGGGCACATCCCACATGTTGTTGGTGCCCTCGATTGCACCCATGTAGGTCTGGTGCCACCACAGGCGAGTGAGCACATTTTCAGAAATCGGAAACATTATCATTCGATCAATGTGCAGATGCTGTGCCTTGCGGACATGACCATATTACATGTGTGTGCAAGATTCCCCGGCACCCGTGCGTGCTTGGATTGTGGGTGAGTATGCCTAGTGATATGGTGTGCTATGTGTGTGACCTGCTGCCCTCTGCCTGTACAACATTGCAATGTGTGTTTGTCTGTCCTAGGTGACTCTGCATATCCCAGTCGGCCATGGCTGCTAAGCCCACTACAGAATTCCAGGACCCCAGCTGACATCAGGTACAATGAGGCCCATGGCAGGACCCGACGTGTCATTGAGCGGACTTTTGGCCTACTCAAATCAAGATTCCGCTGCCTTTACAGGACAGTAGGAGCACTGGCATACTCGCCTGGAAAGGTCTGCAAGATCGTTGTGGCATGCTGTATGCTGCACAACCTGGCCATTCACAAGGGGATCCCCCTGCTCCTTGGATGATGATGAGTACCCAAGACCCCGCCTGTTCAGGGCCATGAGTCCAGTGAACAGGACAGTGGAGAGGAGGAAGGAGTTGACATGCGTCAACAGCTCATCAACCACTACTTCACTTGAAGGTGTGTAAAGATGTACGACTTGTACATTGTCTGTTGTGTTTTTCATTGTTGTGCAGGGCTATCAGCGGATGGTACAGACAGGAACATGTTGAGTCACCTGTGTGTAGGAAAGGTGGCATTTTTGTTCCATTTGTGGAAGTATGATGGGCTCTATTTGTTAACACCTGCTGCACATGGTCTTGTATGCCTGTAGTCTCATGTGTATGTTTTGTGTATTGTTATGTCTGTGATGCCACAATGACACCAGTGACTGTTGTTCTGTTGTGTCTGCCTAGGTGCTTCAGAATCATACTGCCCTAATACTGTACATCATTTTGACACACCATGGACATTTTCTAAACTGTAAATATTGCACTTAAAATGATACAGCACAAGATCTGGTGCTTCAGGTTTTTTATTTGCAAAGTAGACATGTGAGGGGTGCGGGAAAATTTACATGAAGGTGGTGAATGCGCAGTGATTTCACAGTCATGGTAAAAGAGATGCAAGAGTAGACACCACATGGATGTGGTGACCCAGTCCAACAGACAAGTGCCATTGCCAAGGCAGTGTGTGGAAGGACAGTCCAAACAGTCAATGCAGTGGGGAAGAGGGTTGCCATCAGGGCTGGCTCTGTGACTGGTGTGTGGCTGGTGCTTTGCCTCAGGAAACTCCCAGGCTCTTCTATGGACGCCTCCTTGATATTTTTGGCGGTGGGGGGCCTACTGAATGGCCAGCGGCATCTGAGGACTCGCCCCTCTCTGTTGGCGCAGGTGAGGATGGTGCACTGTCATCCTGCGGCACAACAAAAGGGGGCAGAGGTGTTGGTTGTGATACAGGCCTGTCCCTCAGCAACTCCACTTGCTGGGCCATGAGATCCACCATTTGACCAATGCGTGTGTCGATGGACCTCATCAGCAGGATGAGCTCACGTAAAAGTTCGTCTGACCGGCCACTTTGTCCATGGACCTGTTCATATGCACCGATGACTCTGGTGAAGTGGTCCAGGGAAGGTGTGCCAACCTACTGAGGTCTGGGGGGGACCCTGTCCCTCCCACCTGCCCTGCTGCCACCGAACTGTTGCCTCACCACGGTGGGTCCTTGCACACTCTCCCTGCCCTCCACAGGGAGGGTGGTGGTGGTGGTGG
Source organism: Lissotriton vulgaris (assembly GCF_964263255.1). Lineage (NCBI taxonomy): Eukaryota > Metazoa > Chordata > Amphibia > Caudata > Salamandridae > Lissotriton > Lissotriton vulgaris. Next base: position 28,375 of record NW_028253890.1, on the reverse strand, counting down.
GGGTTGAAGTGTCAGCGGTAGAGGCACAGCCCATGGCTGCAGGGGTCTGTTGTGCAGTTGTTGGTGCAGCAGACGTGGTGGTGGGAAAGATTGGGTCCTGGGACCTGTTGGTCCTTCTCACAACAGATGGGCCGGCCTGGAGCACATCATCCAAACTATCCTGGGAGTCAACATCCGAGCGTCCATGTACCGGGGGTGGAGACTGGCGCTGCTGGTCGTTGGTGTCATCAGCAGCGAGTTCTTCATCACCTATGGATTAGATTGCGAATGGTCAGTGTTGGTCTCTGTGCAAGTATTCTGTTAGCTGCATGTAATCAACTGTCTGTACACTACACAATTGAGAGATCTTCACTATTATTAGTAATGACATTACTGACGGTAATTACATGGTGGAGAGGAACATGAAAAACTGGTACATGTAATGTATTGATGCATTGCATCCAACTGCTGCTGTGTGTTGTGGCACAGGCCTCCCTCCCCCAAACAGAACTCTCATGCAAGATGGATACCTACCTGTTAGGTGAGGTTGGACAATGCAATGGCTTACACATGCTCCTGGGTGGTGTGGTGGGAGGGCTCCATCTTGGTAGGGTGTGGGACAGGGGGCATGGTGGGAGTAGTAGTACAGGCCTCCCTCCCCTAAACAGACCTCCCATGCAAGATGGATACCTACCTGTTAGTTTGTTTGGTGTGCTGCAATGCCTGCCACATGCTCCTGAGTGGGGGAGGGCTCCATCTTGATGGGCTGTGGTACTGGGGGAATGGTGGGAGTAGTAGTACAGGCCTCCCTCCCCCAGACAGACCTCCCATGCAAGATGGATACCTACCTAATAGTTTGTTTGGTGTGCTGCAATGGCTGCCACAAGCTCCTGGGTGAGGGAGGGCTCCATGTTGATGGGCTGTGGGACAGGGGGCATGGTGGGAGTAGTAGTACAGGCCTCCCTCCCCCAAACAGACCTCCCATGCAAGATAGATACCTACCTGTTAGTTTGTTTGGTGTGCTGCCACATACTCCTGGGTAGGGGAGGGCTCTGTGTTGATGGGCTGTGGGACAGGGGGCATGGTGGGAGTAGTAGTACAGGCCTCCCTCCCCCAAACAGACCTCTCATGCAAGATGGATACATAACTGTTGGGTGAGGGTGGACAATGCAATGGTGTTTGGGTTGTGCAAGGTAGTACTTATCAGTGTGTTATTTGACATTAGTTTGTACTTACCAGCCTCCATTCCCCCGGCTACTCCTGTGAGACTCTCAGGATGCAGTATGGCAAGCACCTTCCCCTCCCATGGTGTGAATGTTTTTGGTGGAGTCCTCTCAGCCAGCTCCCGGTTCTTGCTCCTCTTCTCCTTGACAACCCTCTTGAGATCATGCCACCGCTTCATGATCTCCTTCTTGGATCTTGGGGTGGTCCCTATTGCATTGACCCTTTGAACTATCCTTTCCCACATTTGTGTCCTTGTGGCCAATGGTGTCTGTTGGACCAGGCTACCAAATAGTTGTGGTTCCACTCTCACTATCTCATCGATCATGACTGTCAACTCACTCTCTGTGAATTTGGGCATTTTCTGTGCTGCCATGGTGTGTGGTGTATGAAGTGCTTGTGGATGCAGGGGTGTGTGTGGTGGGTGTGGTGTTGAGGTGTGAGGTGTGTTGTGTGGTGGGTTATTGTTGATGCTGGTGTGTTGGTGGTTGTGGTGGTGATAGTGGTGGTGTGTGTCCTGTGTTCTTTTGCCTCCCCTGTCAGATGTGGTGTATGGCCTTGTCTTCTGGAGTGTTGCAAGGGATTGTTGTCAGTGAAGGGGCTGGTTTTATGCTCAGCTGTGTGGGTGTGTCCAAATGGTATTTTGATGTCAGGTGTGTTATGGGTGTAGGCCAATGGATTTGTGTTATTTTTTGGGGATCTGTTCTTTAATTGTTATGTGTTTTGTGTATTTGTGGTGCATGGCTACTTTACTTTGTGCCAGTTTTGGCATGTTTGCGGTGTTTTGGCATCGGCCGCCATGTGTTTTGTGTTTGATCCGCTGTGGTAGCTATGCTGCAGTTCATCCTCTGTCTCTCCCATTCACTCCTGTTAGTGACCGCAGCGGTCGGAAACACCGGATCGTACCTCGGGACCATCGGGGATATACTAATTTCCCGTGCGGTGTCTCCGCTTTGCTTGCTGCAGGTTGTTAGTTTTCCACTGCGTTTCCGACCACCGTGGTTGGTTTTTGGACGTCTCCGCCCGGGTCAAGCGTTTTTTGTTAGCCCGCTACCGCCGCGATCGGTCTGTTTTTGGCAGTTGATCCTAATTTGACCACCGGTTTATCCACGGTCCCGGCGGGCGGTTATTTCCCACCTCCATGGCGGTCGGTGTGATTTTCCACCTGCTATCCTAATGGGGCCCTTAGTGTTTTCAGAGGGAGGATTTATGTATGCTCATGACAATATATACTATACTGCCTAAAATATTTGATTTTTTTAGGCAGAGACAACTGGGTCAAATTTATGTTCAGACTATAGCTAATAAAGGTACTTTATTAACTTTTTTTTCATTTGATGACAAAGGCAGTAGGACCTTCATTCTACATTGCAAGTTACTTGACAAAGCCTGTAGACTTAACATTTTCAATTGTGAAAACCACACATTTTCCAATAGATCATATAAAACCAATGCTGGTTTTTATTATGAGAGCATGTTGTTAGGCAAATTGCCATATGAAATCTCACAGACACTGGGAATAACTAGATTTATACGGTGAGTCACTCCCAGTTATATTTCTCTAGGGTATGTGATTTGCACCCTAGATTAGGCATGGGCGGAAAATCCGTTCCGCTCGCGGATTTTGCGGATTTTCGGGAAATCCGCAATCCGCGAGATTCGCGAATCTCCCGCAAAATCCGCAAATCCGCGAGCAGCGGATTTTGCTCGCACTGCTCGCACTGTTCGCGTGAGTTCGCGCCCCGCGAATAAGTGCAAAATTGCAGAAATACGATCTTAGCAAAACTGAAAGTAACTACTTACCAGGTTCAAAAGTTCAGGCTCATCATTAGTAGCCATTTCCTGTAGTGCTTCCTGAGGGGCCCCTCCAGAGTTCAGTTGCCAGTTGAAACTATTATGTGACCCTGCTCTGAACCTCAGAATAGTTACACATATGCCACAAAGGTCCTGAATTACAGCTAAGGGAGACAAGCAGGAGCCAGGCTGGAAGTTAAAATCCATTAATCAGCCCCTAATTCATTATTGTCAGTTGGGGCAGGGCAGGTGTTGTAACTAATTTTGCAACAATGAAAGCACTTAGCAAGTGCAAAAGATCACTAATCAGGGCGCACTAAGGAAGCAGGTGCCAGCTAAAAAAATATTCTGTGACACATTAATCAGCCCCAAATTAATTCAGGTCACTTGAGGCAGGGAAGGTGTGCTTTGCTTTGCCGAAAATAATGTACACTGGACAACCAGAGGGTGTGGTGATGAAACAGAGGGTGGCATGGGTGGGCCAGAGGGTGGCATGAGTAGTCAGAGAGTGGCAGTGGTGACAGAGAGTGGCAGTGATGAAGAAGAGTGTCCCAAACAGGCTGGACACGTAGAAACAACAAGTTCGCAAAACTTGCGACCCGACAGGTAAGTTCGCAAATTGCGAAATTGTAAAAACCCTCGCGAACTGGCAAAAACACGGGCGAACACAAAAAAAAAAAAATCCGCAAATTCGCGGGAATTCGCGGATTTTGCGGATTGCGAATCCGCAAATCCGCAAAATTCGCGAACGCGAGATCCGCAAAATTCGCTCATGCTTACCCTAGATGATCTAAAAGGACACTATAGGAGGAGTTCGCGGCCAGATGTATCAACGCAGAATCTGCCCGTTCGCAAACGCAAAAATGCGTGAGGCAATGTATGAAACATTTTGAATTTGCAATATGGTTAATCGCAATTATTTGTAATTACCTAAATTGCAAATGCAGTTAGGGAATCGCTATCACAAATTGCAAATTAGCATTAAGGAATTGCAAATTATCCCCAACTTCTAGTTGGTGATAATTTGCAAATTCCGTGAAAAATTGACTTTTTTAAATTTTTCTGAGTGCCATGTGGCGCACATACATGCCCTAAGGGCATACATGTCCGCCACATGTGCACATATGCATATTTCAGGGGTGCATCAGGGTGTCCTTTTGGCACCCTTGCATCCTTGAAATTGCATGTGCAATTTGCCAGTACCTATTGGGTACTTGCAAATGGCGCTTGAAATTCCCATTAATTCCTATGGGCCTCTAGGCCCATAAAAATGAATGGGAAGCCATTACCTATTTGCGAGTCACAATTAAGGAATGCGTAGGAATTGAAAAATGTTTGCAAAAACTTACCAACATTGCATTTTGCGAGTCTATAATAGTGAATAGGTAAAATTCGCTATTAAAGACATGCTAAATCTAATGTTGATACATCTGGCCCTAGGTTTCTAAGTCCACCTGAAACATATCAATTTGAGCATTTATTTGTGTACGCATTAAATACCTTTACGCTTCTATTGAAAAATACTGAATGAACCCTGGCTTATGAAGTGTTAATGTTAGCTGCTTGTGTGTTCTGAGTTTCTGGCTCACAGCAACTCCCTGAATCCGCCTTGAATTGCTCTGCCTAATTTCCTTTAGAGGCAAGTGTTAAAAGGGGCAGTCGGTCCCTAATATGAGAGCCTGTGGCACAGAGGTCCCAACACTAGCAGTGACGCTTGTAACCTCTGACTGCCTGGGGACCTCCTGAAATGGATTTCTCAAATACAATATGAAGAAATGTAATATTGTGTATTGTCTGACAAATAACATAGAAAGAGTTTTTACATTGTTAACTCCTTACCAATTCCTATAGGAAGGGGCTTTTCATTGTGAACCCTCTGAAAAATGCAACAGAATGTGATTTACATTGTGAGCTCCATAACAAACACTCATATTTAAATATCATCAAATGTTCATGTCGCAGTCAATTACAGTTGCATTGACTGCATTGACTGCACACAGTCATTTTGGACTGATAAATGAAATGAATGATACCAATGAGAACCATTGTGATCAAGAAGCATTGAAAGTCCAGGTTCCCATAGGATAAAGGGCAGCTCTTGTTTCATAGTATTAAAATTTAATGGATGTCTGTAGGCAGGGACCATATAGCCATATTTATTATACTGAAGCCAATACACTTGCCTTGCCTTCTTGAGCTTTAAATGTGGTGACGAAGTCACTAGGTAGCAATGTGTATGCTGTGAATGACATGATAAAGCCTGTAGGCATAACCTTATTGATTGTACATGCTTTAGGTATTGTAATCCTCTGAAATAGGGGAATTGCTGTGTTTTGGGGATACAGCCAGTGTGTAAATTCTCACCTGGTATGACACAGGTACCACACAGGTAACAGGCTCAATTTACCAGTTAGTTGTCCCCTTTGATAATTATTTCCAGTACCTGATTTGAAGCCTACAATTGTGTGAGGCTTTCAGGAGACGTCTATGTGTATTTGGTGAAAAGCTAATCGTAAAAACCCTGTTCTTGGGATTTTGTGTGACGAACCAGTTCTGATACATTTTTCACTTTCAAAGGATGTCATCAGGTTTTCAAAATCAACTTAGTGTAATTCCATCTATGCAAAGAATAGTTTTCTTTCTGGTAGTTTTTTGCCATGACTACTTTTTTATTTTAAAGGGGTTCTCTCCCTTAAACCCTCTCCGTCGCTTCCTTCCTCTTTTCCCTCTTACCAGTTTTACTGCAATTACTAAATATCCTCCTTTGACTTCAAATGTAGGAACACAGTATCAAAAACTCTATCTCCTTCTCTTCAAGCACAATTCAGCCTATTCAGGTCGAATGAGGGCCACAAGCTACTGGTACATGAGCCCTCACTGAAGTGCATGCTTGATTACAGGCCCCCACTGTCACAACTGAGGCCTAGTACCTACTAAGGGGCATATTATCAAGAACGGCGTTACAATTATCGCCGGTTTAGTGACAGAAGACTGCTGCTAAAGCGGCAATAAGGGTCTTGATAATATGCCCTGGAGAATTCCAATAGAAGCCCATGTTCACACCACAACATGGACTTCTATTGGAATTGGCATAATATCAAGCCCATTATCGCTGTTTTAGTGGCAGTTTTCTGCCGCTGAACCGGCGATAATTTTTAACACCGTTCTTGATAATATGCCCTTAGTTTCCCAGGGCATCCTAAACCTGATTTCTCAAACACAGTAGGAAGGGGCTTTGCACAGTGAACTCTAAATACAGTAAGATGGGCTTTTACATTGTGAGATATATTTTTTGAAACATCTCCCTTTGTTTATACATGAACAGATCTGCTGAATATTGCTGGACACCACCACATTTCCTTTATGTAGAGAATTTATGCCACAGTTCCAGTGACCATTATTAGATGTGTTATTGAGTAAGCTTTAGCATCACACAGAGGAGCGTTACTCTTTAGTCTAATGCTGTTGCCAATTTAGTGTATCATTTTGCCTTCCTTTGAAATGCATAAGGGACCTTTTACACCTATGCAGTTTGTCACATTCAATTCTTTATCTCCTGTGTGCATTTTAAACAGAGGCAATTCTCTTTTTGTCAAATAGCTTTTTATCGATTTCAAAGATAAAACAGTACACAGAAACACCGCATACTGTGGATCAATGACATAATATCAAGGTCGAAAATATTAATGTCAAAAATATCGGAGGTGGAATATCGGCATCAAGAATATTAAAGTCCTATATACATTAAGGTAAGTACAAACATTTTGAGAAAAAAATTTCGTAAAAAAATATTGTTTTTTTAAAATGTTTCAAAATAATATAAAATTAAATAAACAATACATATAATTAGAATAAACATAGTTAAAGTATGTTTAAAATTATAAGTAATACTTATAATGTAAAAAAATATATACATATAAAATATAATATATATACTTACTTAATAATATTTTCCAATTATTTACTCTAATAACTTTAAAGTGTTAAAACACATTTTATAAATTCTAAATACATATATACACATACAACAATAATATGAATAAAAATATCAAAACTATATAAAACACATTAAAATAATAATTTCAAATAAATTAGACACTACGTTAACTAAAACAATAAATATTGGATAGGGTAGGGGTAAAAATTACTGTTCCAACTTCGTAGAGTGGAACAGTAGGGAAAGTGTTGGATAGCGTAGGGGTTAAAATTACTATTCTAACTCCAGAGAATGCAACATTAGGGAAAGTGTTGGATAGCATAGGGGTCAAATTAACTTACTAATAACCAAAAATATTTTGTTTTGTAAACAATAATAATTTAATTAATAAATTACAACAAATTATTTACCGATGGCAATAAATAATTATTTAAAAATAATTACCAATTAATAATAAATAAATAAATGACAAAACCAAAAACATTAATATTTAAAAAAATCTAGCAATTAATAATCAATAAATTATTAATAAATACCAATACATTATAAAAAATCTAATGTAATTACCAATTAATAATTAATTAACAATTATTTACAAAAAGAATGTATTACCAATTAATTATTGATTAACAGTAATTTAATTATCAATACTCAACACTATTTTTTTTTTACTTATTTACAATTAAATTACTTCCCACCCTATTACCCTATAACCTCACAACAACCTTCAATAATAAATGAATGCACTTAATATAATTACCAATTAAGCAATAAATACAAATTATTTACCAATTAATAAACATTAATTTCCATGTAATAAATATTTATAATAGAAATATTTATCAAGAACAATAAATACAAATGTAATATTTACTTAATTGCCATGAAATTACTTCCCACCCTTTTCCCCTATAAACCCACGACCCGCTAATAAACTAAAACACAAAATTAATTTAAAAATATTTAGTAATTTCTAAAAAATATTTAATTAATTTACTATAATTAAATTACTTCCCACCCTATTCCCCTATAAACTCACAACCCGCTACGGTACTAAAACGCATAATTTACTTTAAAAAAAAATTACTAACCTTTAAAAAACTAGTACAATAATTAACAAAAATTATAAAAAAACAAGCATAATAAAATACATACCACTAATATTAATATCGATATTAGTAACATTTAAATTTTTGCTATTGATATTACTACCTTCGATATTAACAAAAATGATATTTCTTACCTTCAGGTCGATATTCTGGTTGTCAATATTCTTGATTTCGATATTCTGTCCCTCCCAAATTTTGAACTCGATATTATTGTCTGTCGAAGTAAAAAAGTCGATATTTAGACTGTTTACTGTGCATTGTATATGCCGAACATTACAAGGTGCTAAAGTATCACATACAGTTTGTGGACTAGGGTTTGTCAAACTCAAAATATGCTCAACGTACAACTCCCAGGTCTCCCCCAGAACTTGCACTTTGCAGACATTATTGAGATCGCATGGGAGGTTAGAAGAAACCTTGGCGATCAGCCTTCCCATGCCCCTCCCCCTACTCATAACAATAAACACAAAAAGCAAACTAAGGTTTCACGGTCAAACAAAATTCAAAAGTGGTTGCTGCTGGTAAAGGCAGGACCCCAGGGAGAGAGGATTCCCCCCTTTCCTGTAGCCCCCTCAGCAAAGCGGGGAAGCCAATGAAAACACTAAATATGAAAGAGATGGAGAGCTCACAGCCTCGGACCACGAGCGAACAGAGGCAGCCCTTCAGATAAATATTCGACCAAGAGGGCCCAAACATAGTCAAATCTCTTTCGAGAGTCTTCTACATAGTCTGTCATTCTCTCCATCGCCAGTGCCCGCCAAAGCCTGGCATGCCATTGGGTAAGGGAGGGGGCTTTTATTTTCTTCCACGCAGCCGCTACAGCCATCTTAGCGGCCCCGAGGCACAGCCACATTACGGACCGGTCCCCCTTTGCTTCAAGTTGGGATCCCAGATCCCCAAGAGAGTATGTACTAGTGTGTCCAGGATCGGATAGCCCAGAATCAGTTTGATTTGAGCAAAGACCTCCTTCCAGAAGGGCTTGATGTGAAGACAGTCCCACCAGATATGTCAAAAGTCACCCAGCAACCAACATCCCCTCCACACCTATCTGAGGAATTAGGGAAGATGGTGTGTAGCTTCTGGGGTGCAGGTACCATTCATACATAATTTTGTATTGAGCCTCCCTTGACAACATAGAGTGATTAAACTTGGAAATATCTCTATATAGTGAAGTCAATTTTTTCTTCTGTAATGAATGAATGAATGAAAAGCAATTTGTAATGCGCAACTTTGCCCAACAGGCGTCAAGGCGCCTAACCAAACATTATACAAAATAAGAGAATCAGAAAAACATGCTACTGTTAGGCCTCAATGAAAAGCAGTGTTTTTAATGCTTTCTTAAAAAGAGCCAGAGAAGGTTGCGCTTGTAACTCGGGAGGAAGTTCATTCCACAATTTAGGGGCCATGGGAGAGAAGGCCCTTCCACCCCATCTGACTCTGTTTGTTCGGGGAACGACTAGGAGATTCTTAGAGGCAGAACGGAGGCTTCTACTTGGGATGTAGGAGACCAGGAGGGAGCCAATAGTTTCTGGACCTCCACCTGCTAAGGCACTGAAAACCAGGCATAAGATTTTGAAAGTGATCCTAAGATGAATCAGGAGCCAGTGCAAGCTCTTCCTAGCAAGAGTAGCAGAGGAGGTATTAGAGACGCCCAGGACAAATTTAGCAGCCGCATTCTGGGTGGTCTGCAGGCGTAGAATCAGGTTCTTATTGATTCCCGCATACAGTATATTACAGTAATCCAGCTGTGATGCCAAAAGGGCCACCACGGTCTGTTTACGAGCTTGGGGAGAAAGATAATGGGCTATTTTTCTGAGAATCTTAATAACTCCCCAACAAGTAGACACAGTCCGGTTAACCTGCTGCGTCATGTCCAGTGAAGTATCTAAAATCACTCCCAGATTGCGGGCTGATTTAACAGACATAGGACAAGTTCCCAGGGAGAGGGCCACCAATCACTGGACCATATGTTTTGATCTTTGCCAAAGATCAAGACCTCGTTTTCTCTCCGTTCAACTTCAGTGAATTTAAGATCATCCATTCAGAAACTGCCTTCATGCAGTTCCTGAAGCTGAACGCGGAGGTACTCACTGAGTGGGAGAGGGACACCATGATCTGCGTGTCATCGGCGTATGGCACCACCTCTTTCCCATGCGATCTTACTAACCTAGCAAGTGGGGCCACATAGATGTTAAAAAGGGTCGGGCTTAAGGCCGACCCCTGTGAAACCCCACATTGCACAGGTTTAGCAGGGGAGAGGAACTCTCCAAGCTTGACCCTCTGCTCTCTATGGCTGAGAAAAGAGGACAGGAGGCTCAGTGCTGGGCCCTCCACCCCTATCTCCTTTAACCAAGCTGTTAAAGTCAAAGGAGATAGGGTGTCAAAGGCAGCAGTCAGGTCAAGTAATACCAATAGAGTGGTCTGGCCTCAGTCGACCTTTGATCTAATGCTGTCGACTACTACCGTAAGAGCCGACTCTGTACTGTGGAACTTTCAAAAACCGTGCTGTGATAGGTCCAAAAACCCCGAGACCTCCAGAAAAGAAGTCAAATGCTGATTGAGATGGCATTCAAGCATGTTAGCTGGAGCAGGCAGCAACGGTATAGGTTGAAAATTTTTAATAATTTCCGGATGCAAAGTCGGCTTTTTAAGCAGTGGATGACATTGGCCTTTTTCTAAACAGTAGGGAAAATGCCCTGGTTCACGGCACAGTTCATTATCTCCAACAGGGGGGGCAGCAGAGTTTCCCTGCATTCTTTCAAGATCTTCAAAGGGCAGGGATCCAGGGGCGAGCCTGACTTGGTTCTATTTAGAAGAGAATCTAGCTGCTCCAGTGTGAGGGGTGGGAAGTTGGACAAAACGTTTGTGGGAATTTTACCCCAACAGTCTACGGGGGTTTGTGTCGAGAGAGAAAGGGGACTCAATTGGGCTCTTTGAATTTCCAGAGTATGATGGATGTCCGCAGTTTTTGTATGAAAGAACTGCGCAATCCTGTCGCACTGCTCTTGGGACCTTGTGATGGGATCAGGGGTTTGTAAGGAACATAAGGAGTCAATTATTTTAAATAGATCCCTCAGGGAAGTAAGGGACGTAGTAAGATTAGAAAAGTAAGCCTGTTTTTCTTTGATGACCCTTAATTTGTAATCTACCAACAACAACTTATGTTTCTCTCGATCCTTAAGGTTCCAGGACGTTTGCCATAGTCTCTCCTGCCTCCTACAGCTCTGCCTTAGGAGCCTGAGAGGCTGAGTGAACCAAGGGGCTGATGGTTTCCGCCTCGCTGAATAGCGATAGGAGGCAGGAGCCAGAAGATTTACTGCTCGGGAGATAGAGTTGGCTAGCTCCATCGCAGCATCACTGGCATCCTTAACAGCTAGAGTGGTGTTCTGAGCTACCAGGGGGGTAAGAGAGTTGTTCGTAATGCCCCTATAGTTTATTTTAAGTTCCCTGTTCGTGACCGCACCGCCAGATTGTCAGACCATACCAGGGGAATGGGCGGGCCCATAGAGAGTCTGGGGTCGTTGGAGAACACCCCATCTAGGATGTGGCCAGCCAGATGAGTGGAACAGTTTACCTGCTGGATGAGGCCACAGGCGGTCATTAGGTCAACTAAAGAAAGTGTATCATTCGAACATAAATCATCTAAATTAACATTTAGATCCTCCATGACCGTAAGGTGGGATTTACCAAAATAGGGTTCTAAGAATTTAAGGAGTTTATGAGTGAAACTTGATCTCGGTCCAGGAGGCCTATAGATAAGGATGCCGGAGAAAGATACAGAGGAAGAAGAAGAAATTGAAAAATGAATGGCCTGAAACAGATCCGCCGGAGAAGAAAGAGTCGTAGTGCGACAGACAGCTGAGGTTTTGTATAGAATCGCCAGCCCTCCTCCTCTGCGGCCTACTCTATCCAATCTATTTAACGCATAGCCCTCAGGGATGGCGTGCAGAAGATCCGGACTGGAGGATTCAGAAGCCCAGGTTTCAGTGATGAAAACCCAAGAAGGGTTCTTGGCAGTGACAAAATCATGGAACGCAATATTGTTTTTTATCAATGAACTAGCATTGATAAGGAAACTTCTTTCCATAAGGGCAGTAAGTGTAGGAGGTATTTTGGCCATAAAGCGATCTTTAAAGCGGGGGGAAGAGAGGGCTCAGTATTGCTTGAGTAGCAGCAACAAATGGGTGAACGAAGGAAAACTTCTGGAGGGAGACTATGGTGGCAAGGAAGAAAGGCCGGTTTAAGTGAGACTAAATCCCCATAAGCATAAGTCTGTGTAGTCTGACTACCAGGCGATGTCAAAGTTTCAGCCCTATATAGCCTGTCCTGCAGCCCGTCCTCAGCGCGGACGAGAGCAGACGGGCTTGACTTTGGCGCAACTTCGGCGCACGTCCGCTGTGCACGGAGAAAGTCATCCCGATTTAATATGTCCGTCCTGAGTCTTGCGCACCACCTGACCGTCACCAGCCAATGGAAGTGGGGGGACTAGCTGTCTGCCGGCGTGCCCTCCACGCAAACGGGAAAACCCGCGGTGGACCGGGGCATGAGGTTCCGTGACGATTGTAAGTGGTGTTTTCGACTCGCACGAATATGGTCGAGTCTGGTATCTATGAACCGCAAATGACGAGTTTAGTGGGTGTACGCAGTCTCGCTGTGTTAACCTACACCGTTCGTTTGTTACGTGGGTTTTTCATCTGTACCCACGGGTTCCATCTTAGATACGGCATCCATTTTGTTTCTTGCCCTCAAGTAGCCAGTGAACGGACGCTGTCCGCTTCGCGACCCTGGGATTCCCAAGACATCCGCGGAAGACACATGTCCTTTGAAAGTGTCTTTATGATGAGGGGGATGATACTGTAAGGCAGATGGCCCCGCTCGAGGCTCATCTTGCCGTGCCGGTCTATTGTCTCAGCCGTGCATCTCATTAGGCACGTCTCTTTGATGCCTGTAGCTCGTGTTTCCCGATACCACCCCTTTTACACCCTTTTCGATCTCCCCACTGTTTCCATCTTCCTCTGCACCTGTCCTTGTTCCTTCTTCGATCTGTTTTACTGCCGATTGGAATGTACTAATGGTGGGAAGATGGGTTTTTACAGTTGGGAACCACCAAATGTTTCCGCACTTATGCCCCGGACCCTGAATGTGTCAAAGTGACCAAAGTGACCCCTCTCGGGGATAATTATGGGAACCGAGTTGTAAACCTTTGTGTACCATGTAACCCTATGGGAGAAATCTGTATAAAAAGAGAGATCCACAGTAGCAATTTGAAGCAGTCTCCTCGAACCTACACTCGTTGTACTTCCTGTGACTTCTGTGTTCCCTGCAGTAAATAAACCTCGAATCTTTGACGCCGAAGGAAGTGTCCCGTGTCTCTGTCATTCGTACGCCGGAGCAGGTTACCCACGAAGGTTTCAGGTGTTGTCCCCTGGCACCGCTGGGTCTTAAATAACCCAGTCCTTCAGGCAGAGGCAGGTAGGGGGCAACAGATACAGAACAGAGCACCCAATACACAAGTACAACGTTTCAATATTAAAATACAAGTGAAGAATTAAAAAGCTTTGAGTGGTAATTTTAAAAATGGGGCTAAGTTCCAAGAAGTGGCAACAATAGAGGCCGATTAGTAGCAATTTATTTCACGATTAGGTTTAAAGCAACCGGGCATAGTAAGTCATGCGCCAGTAACACGAACTAACTGAGGGATTCCAGTCATCCCGATTTAATATGTCCGTCCCTGAGTCTTGCGCACCACCTGACCTTCACCAGCCAATTGGACGTCTAAAAGTGCATCCCAGAACCTTTGATGTCTAGGGCCTGGGCAAGAAACCAGTGCCCGTATGAGTGAGTAGAGGAAGGAGATGGTCCCCCTTGAAGAAGCCCCTGACTCCACAAATTCCCGATGGGAAGTAAATCCCTAGTGGCGACCTGCCGTATCTGTGGTTGAAGGACCCAATGCTTAAGCTGCACATAATGAAATTCCTCTGGAAGCTGGAGATGAAAGGCTTGAACACGTTCCGGGAAGATTAACATCTTCCCCCATCAAATAGATAAGAGAGCATGATTCAGCCTCCCTCCCACCAAGCCTCAAATGGCCCTCCCGTAAATCCGGAGGAAACTTGGGGTTGAAATGAATGGGTGTATAAGGGGAGGGAACGTGGTAAGAGGAATAGCTCTAGCTAATTGGTTAAGGTGGTCGCTGTAGGTGTGCTGATACAGGCATTGCATGGTCGGTGGTGTTTCTGTTTCCACCAGAGATCCCAGATTGTTCTCCCTGTTGTTTGTCAGTCCATATGGAGCCATTGTTTTTCCGACTCTCGGAGGGACCATTCCATAATCACCCTAAGTTGGACTGCTCTATAATATCCCAGGAAGACCTGCAAAGCCAATCCCCCTTCTTCCCTCGATCTAGTAGGCACGCGGTTGGAATGCTGTGCCCTCTGCCCCTGCCAATCCACTGAGATCAGAAGGCCCTGAAAGAGATATAATAAATGCGGGTGAATGTTCATTTTTATGGCATTGATCCCCCTTATCCAGGAGAGATAGGCCTTCTTCCATCTAAATAGTTCAGCTTTAAGCTGGCACACAATAGGATGAGAGTTAACTCAATAAAGGGGTTTTGGCTTAGGGGTGAGTTTGATGCCGAAATATGTGATGTCATTGTGCACACTTAGGAAAGGGGTCACACCTTCAAGAGCCCGCATGGCCTCCTTAGGCATCATGAGGTGAAGAAGGAAGGATTTTGAGAGGTTCACCTTGAAGCCCGAGGCCTGTTCATAGGAGGTGAGTTTAGCTTAGATCGCTGGGAGAGAAGATTGTGGCCTCGAAACTGGAAGAAGCACATCCTCCGGGATATCTTGTGTTCATCTGTGCCAAATGGAACCCCCTTTATGTCCGGGTTAGACCGAATGTGCTCTGCAAAAGGTTCGATGCTGAGCGCAAATAGTAGGAGGATAAAGGGCACCCCTGTCGGGTTTCTCTAGAAAGGTTAAAAGGATCTGAGGCGGTCCCATTTACCACAACCCTAGAACCTGGTGCTCATTATTTCACCTGCACCATTCGACTGAAGGTCTCAGCAAAGCCAAACCGATGCAGTGTACAGGTCAAGAAGACCCCATCAACCTGGTCAAATGCCTTCTCCACTTTGTGCGAGAGCAGGACCGCAGGTATGACCTTCCTAAGTGCTTTCTCGATGATGGGAATTACTCTCCGGAGGTTATCGAGGGTCTGCCTCCCCTTGATGAAGCCCGCTTGGTCTGGCTGCACAAGGAACAGCATGACGTTCTCCTGATGGAGGCCAGGATTTTAGAATATAGTTTGGCAACCAGATTCAGGAGCACTATGGGTCTGTAAGAGATGCTGTTAGAGGGATCCTTCCCCTGTTTGGGGATAACGGAGATCAGCACCTCCCCCATTGAAGGAGTCACCTTGTGTGTGGCAGCAATATCTTTGAAGAGCGTCACCAGACTAATTCAGGTGCAAATGTACGATAGACGTGGGCGTTAAGACCATCAGGGCAAGCGCTTTCTGGAGCTTAAGCGAATCAATCACTTTTGGACATCTTCAATGGAAATGGGACCACTCAATTCCTCATTGGTGGAGGCCAGAACCTGGGGCAGTTCGAGGGCCTCTAGGTATTGGTCTTGGACTTGTGCATCTAATTAGTCTGCAGTATACAGGGAGCAATAAAATTCCCCAAAGGATTTTGCTTTCCCGTGCTCGCTCTGGTGGGTGACCCCATCCCATCGACTATGTGTTTAATGTACTCCCTCTCCTGTCGCACTCATGATTTCCATGCTAATAGCAAACCCACCTTGTTCCCTCCCTCACAGCTGAGTGCCTGTAATTGTAAAAGGGACTTTTTAGCCCAGTAGTGTAAATAGCTTAAAGCTTCTCCTTGACCTGTGTAACCTTATGGAGGGATTGAACCGAGGAATTAGACTTATGGTCATTCTCGGCAGTGTGAAGCCCCCCCTCAAGAAGCAGGCGTTCCCCCTTGTGTTGCATCTGAAGAGGATGTAGGTTGTTCCAACGCCTGCTTTTAGCACGCATGCTGTAACAACGCGGTTTTTATAACGCATTCTTTTACAAAGCATAATTCTAAGGGGTGTTGGATAATGAATATTTTAATTTACTATTCCAACACCAGTCTCCGTTGACACTAGGGAACGTGTTGGATAGTAAATTAAAAGTATTCCCTATCCTTGAGCGCCCTCCAGAGTCATGCGTTGTAATAGAATGCGATTTAAAAACCGCGTTGTAATAGCACTGCGTGCTAAAAGTTGCGTCGTAAACGACGTTCCCCGTCTGAAGAGTGACCTCTAGCTCGATACACTTCCCCCTAATAACTGCCTTGAGGGAGTCCCAATTGTTAGCTAGGGAGGTTTGCTCCGGGTCGTTAAGATCGAAAAATTCAGTAATAGCCTTTCGTAACTCATCCCTAAGAAGCCGATCTCGACAGAGGAAATTAGGAAAATACCACCTTGGCAACTTTGGAGCGCGGGCAGGCCAATTAAGGACTAGCTCTTACGGCACATGATCATAAAGGCAAATCAGGAGGAACTGGGATCACGCTACTATATGGAGAAGGGACTGCCTTATGAATGCATGTCAATCCTTTAGTATGTCCTATGTGAGTGTGAGAAGAAGGAGTAAAAGATGGTCCTCCCTCCAGGTGTCTACCTACCCCAACCCCAACCCATGCAGAGCAACTTTAAGTGGTATGCTGAAGATCCCCCTGAAGCCCTCTGGGAGTGTGAAGTGTCAACGACCAAATGCCCCTAGTGAGGATAGGAAAGAGTTTAGGAAATCATGTTGCCCTGCGTTAGGCATATAAATCGTGGCTATAGTGCATGACCATCTCCACAGCTCTCCCCTAACCATCAGGAATCTCCCCTCTTTGTGGTTTTTAGTGTCATGGTGAAGAAACCTGATTGATGTATGAAAAAGGAGCACCACTCAATTGTGTTAAGTGTGTGCTGAGGAGCGGAAAATCTGTGGGTAGACCCTGTGCTTCAATCAGTGATCCTCCTTGCATGTAAGATGTGTCTCCCGCAGGTCATTTAGGAATTTTCAGACCCAGTTCCTTTTGTTAGGGGAGTTAAGGCCTTTTACATTCCACATTCGACAATTAATCCCCATCAACTAGCATCAAATGTAAATGTAAATGTATTGCGATTTATATAGCGCACGTATCACCCGAAGGCATCAAGCCGCTTGCCTTGGGTACCCGTCCTGGTATTCCCCTGTGAGATAACCCCAGCAGGGTATCCACAAGGTGAAAGCCAGGCATCCCGCCGCGAGGGGCATTAGTGGAGATTAAGCAAGCTATTGCCCAGAGTTGCAGAGTGTGAACCCGTGAGTCGAGTAGGCATCGGAACGAGAATTATCAAGTCCGTGGAATTTTTGAGCCCAAGACCCGCCGAGGCGGGGAATTGAACCCTGGTCCAGGACCGATCTCAGCTTCCGGGTTTGCCGCCTCTAACCCCTGAGCCACACTTCTCCATCAAACCCTCTCACTTATTCCAACTGCCCTCTGGGGAGCACCCTCCTCAATGCCATTCCTCCCCGACCAGTGACATCAAAACACCTACAAAATATTAACAGTAACAAATATAAACCATAACTGAAAGCTCGGGGGTTCTCCACTACAAAGGAGAACCACAATTCGAGCATTATCTGGGGCGGTCCAAATTCCGCCTCCTAGACCCATAGAACTGCTACGTAGACACAAGTATTATTTTAGCTCGGTATAGCAATAGTGCTGCCAATGGCCAGGACGACCTCGACCCCCCCACCCCAGCCTTATCTTGAATAATCAGAGTGGGCGATGTCCGAAGGGCATGAGTCCAGGGCCCCTTACCAAGACCCGCAAGCTGCAAGCCAGACCAACGACCCTGCAGAAAGCACTGCATGTGGACGGCAGAGTGCAGGTATCGCATAATCCCATAGTGTTCTTGCCAGTTCTCTGCTGCTGTAGCCAAGGACCCCCCGCTTCTTTGAGCCCACTGATTTCTCCACCCCTCTCGCATCTGGTGTTCAAGCGGAGCAGCCGTCGCCTCTTCCAAATCAGTACACTGGTAGTTTTTATTATCAAGTGAGAAAGCTAGTTCAAAGGGGTAGGTCCATCTATATTTCACCTTGCGGTCTCTTAGAGCAGCCATGACTGGGCGAAACAGCTGGCCTCGAACGAGTGTGGCTTGGGCTACATTGTGGTATAGGGGGAACGTCGCGCCCTGAAATGATATCTTGTCGAGTGCTTGCGCCTTCTGAAGAACCAGCCCCTTGGTTTTCAAAGAGTTGAATTTTATCAGCACGTCCCTGGGTTTCCTGGAATAACCTGCAACGCGGCATCCCACCCTGTGGACCTGCTCAAGATGAACCTTCAGCACTGTTGATAATAGCCGCACCATGATTGCTTCCAAATCGGGACCCTCGCAGCCTTCTTCCAGGCCCCTCACCTGGATGTTGTCCCGCCGGGAGGGTTTCTCGAGGTCTTCACATCGAAGCACCGTGGCTTTCAACTGAGATTGCAGTTCATTAGATTGGGCCTCTAAAGGACGCATGGGGTCTTCCAACTCCTGGTATTTCACTTCCAAGTCAAGAGAGCAGGGCCCCTATCGAGTCGACATCCGATTGCAGGGACACCAACAGGCCTCACATTTCGGCCTTAACCACATCCAAGGAGGCCCCCATGTCAGGCTTGATAGCGTCTCAGAGCTCTTGTTTGAATTTAGATAATGAGTCCATCAAATCTTCTTGTGTAAGCGCCATAGTGCAGTCTGGATGCGCTATTCCTTCACTGCCCAATCCTTTAGTAGTGTGGGTTAAGAAAATGGAGACCTTTGAGTGTTGCACTTTATAGGGTGGCATAGGGACCTACGCCCACTGCTTGACCGGGCCATTCTGCATCAGGAGAAACACAATTCTGGGGAGAAACTGGGACTTGCCCCTTTGACCTGACTCTGCACCCACGAGTAGGCCAAGAAATCTTCTTGGGTAGAATGATAGATGATCAGCGACATTGGCGCAGGGCTCCTATGGCTCCAGAGACCACTTTGCTGGAGGGGCAGACTCTCGGTCCGAGCGTGCTACACCACTCGGGATTGCCTGCCATAGGATCACTGCTGGAAAATGTAAGCCGCTGCCCGGGTTGTCCTGTTCCAGAGACCGTCGCACAGGGCCAGGGGGCCCCTCCACTCTTCTTGGGGGTGTCTCGCCGCTCATCAAAGGAAAGGAGCCACTCTCCGTCCACTCATACCCTCAGCGCTGCAACCTGAAATTGGCAGGGGGGGCTACTTCTACAGGGTCGTGCCACGACCCAGGGCTTCAAGGAGACCCCCCCATTCCACGTCCCAGCTCCAACTTAACCCGGTACTTAAGAGCTCAATGCAACCAGAGCCTCATCGGGAGAGAGCTCGCGTGCTGGAGGATGGTGGGCAAAGGAGCTCCTCACTTATGCCAAGAGGGTTTCGGCAGCATGCAGGACATAAGGCTAGGAGTCGGGGCTCTTCCTCGAGGTTGCGAGATGGTTCCTGACCGCTGCCATCTTAAGGTCAGGTGCCATACTACTACCAGCGCTCCTGGTCGATCAATCTTATGTCGGGGGAGCGTCTCCTCCGTACCTGGTGTCCCATTCAGGGTCAATCCTCAAGATGTTCAGCTTCCCTGGAGGTCCCCGCAGTCCGATGGGGATCCCGACATGGAAAGCCGCCGTTCAGTCGCCGGCGCTGCTGCAGGCTCACTCCTCTGTCTTGGCCATAAGAGGAAAGAGGGTTCCTGGGGGCAGAGGGATAGTGCCACCAATGCCCACCTGCACTGTGATCTCCGCGGGCCCTCCTTAGTTCTCAGGGATGCAGAGATCGTGGCGGAGATTGAGCTCGGGGACGGCAGCCATCTTATAAGGCGCTGCGTGCTCACTGAACATCCTCGCTCAACAAACAGCACCTGAGGCTCCCAACTTGCTTCCGGACGCTTCCCTTACCTTCAGGCGCCCTCAGGCATCGGGCGATTTGGCTTTGGGGGCTGGAAGTGCTGTGTCAATCATAGATATTACTGGGACAGGAGAGGAACCAATTGAATTCACATCTGATTGGCAATGATGGTTGGCTACGCACCCCCAGCAATTCTCTATTTAAACTAATTTACCAGCATTAGCAAAATCAATGGGGCAGGCTCTAATCTGTGAACCAGTATTTTTTAATGCTGTGTTTACAAGTGTTGTCACATTGAAGCCAGCTCTACTGGCTTTGTTGCACTTGTTATTAGATGTCCTTGCATCTATTAATAGACAATTGAAGCCCAATGGCACAAGATGTACTAAAATGTTTTAATTAACATATATTACTGACCTACATTCTGAAAAAAAATATTATGTACTTCACCAGTCGCTTTCTATTTTACATAATATCATACATCTAACAGTCTGACATTGTTGATGTCTATATATTAGCTTTAATTGAAAATTTTGCAGCAGTGCAGCCATTATTTTTTACATAACATGGGTCATTATACATGTATTTACTGCCATAATAACATAGTCATTTGTATTGTCCTTATACGATCATAATATGGATGAGCTGTAATTTTTCTTGTCTCTTAATAAATTCAGTGAGAAAACCTAGTATAATCAATGGTACTGCAATTTATAAGTGCATGTCATGCCCTAGTTAATGGTGCATCTGTGATTGTATCGTTATTGGCCACATTACATGTGTTCTCGTCATTGATGCTATTAATGATCTGATCCCCCATGTCATGTGTAATGTTATGCAAGAGTTCGGGAGCAGTGAATTGGGCAGGGGTTATGTTTATGTAGAGTTTGAATTGCATCCATAAGGTCCTTTCAGCTGTGGATTTATCTACAAACATTTAGCTTCATGAAAGAGTACTAGAAAAAAAGCTATATCTGTTCTTTAAACAACATACACCTGTCACATAAACATGGTGTGAAATAAATGTGCACTTGCATGATTCATGCTACTGTTGTGCTACTACTGCACAGGGCTGGTTCTAACAATACAGGAAAACTGATCATTACTTCAGTCTAACAAGGAATATTAAGACCCACCGTATGAGAGACCAAGAAAATAGACTGAATTGTTTCCACCACTGGAGTTACCGGTTCTGAGGTACAGGGGAGCCCAGAGGTGGGAAAACTAAAGCCCATTTGGAGTTGGGTTCTGAGAAATTCCTTTTACCCTCGACATTCACAAAGAGGCTTTGGCTGATTTCTGCAGCCAAAATCTCCTTGGGGAAGAGGGGAGCAGCATGGACCACTGACACCAGGGTTGTGTGAAAAAGGCCACTTTATTGAAACAGGTGCACATCCCAACACAACCTAGGTCTTTGCCTGACAAAACTAAAACCTCACTATACAATGAACTATATTAAGCTACACCCCTCCCCTAAATATCTCCCTCCCCCACAAGAACTTAATATAGTAGAATTGTACCCGCCCCAGATCTGTTTAAGTGTAACTGTGCCCTTTAAACTCCCCCACCCTTTACTACAACTATTAACCCCAACTCAAGAAGACTTCCAACATAACCTTGAACTTCCTGTGACCTCTAGACGTGAACTAATCTAGGCGTTCCCTTTGAGCCTGAGTTGGCGCTGTCAACACGAACAAATTTTGTTAAGCGATGGCAGCTTCTCTGCCAACCACCACCTAGAAGACGGAGGGGTGGGGGGAGGACATTGCCGCTTCTCACCCTTTTCTGCACCCCTAGATGTCCATCAGTGTATGCCCAAAATCTTGGACAACTCCAACTTCAACTGCACTAAATCCAATTCCATGCCTATAAAGGACAAGTAGACATCATCATCCATGAAAAACTATGTATCTTCAAAGCGTAAATCCAAATGCACCACTCTGTCAATGCCTACTTCTCTACAAAATGCTTGCATTTCCTTAATAATCATCTTTATTGCTTTATCTATAGCTGTCGGGCGATGTGCTCTTCTTCAGATCCTCTGCGATATGAACTCCGTCGAAAGGACATGGCACCCTGACCAATGTCTGCCCATTTGCTTCTAATCCTCCTTAATGTCTTTCACTAAAGCCAGCCCTTTTCTCACTACCAGGTCATTTCCCCCTAAATTAATGAGCAGTAGATTGGGGCACTTCCCTCTCGCTAATAATCTGTTCAAGCAAGGTAACAACTTGCACCATCGTATTCCACCTTTTCCATGGCAGGAGATTGAATACAAGCCATTATTAAACCCCAAATTTTACCCGTAGGTGCCGGACTTGGCCTCACGCTCTGCTCGTTTTATGAAAGAATGTCCCACAATCCATATTCAGACCGATCTCCAACGGCCCTGGAGCAGAACCTGAAGAACAAAAATACAAAATGACAACCCGCATGACACATGTCAACACTCATCCGCTGTGCGCACATAACTCCAGAAATGGATGACCAGCTCTCCAAGTCCATGATTCTGTCACTGCTCCACCCTTGTATGCACAATGAGTGATCTCTCCTGCGCTCCAATATCTAAATTAAAGTAAACTAGTAATCAGTTCTAGACTCAATAAGTATTGTAAACACATAGACTGTAACACAAGGTTCTTATATTAAACAATTTAACTATGACCAAGCTGTAACTCAGTCAAAATTGAACAGTAATCATTCCTCCGATTAATTTCCAAATAATCCTTTTAACCAAATACAAAATAAATGTCCACAGCTTAGCAGTATTCTTCTTTATACTTAAAGCTTGTGTTGATTGGTGTATCACTTCAATACAGAAATTCTCACAGCCTACACGTGTTTCGTCTGACCCAATATGGTGGTCTATGACTTCATCAGGGCTGTATAATAAACATCAGATAAATGTATATCAGTACAATGTCAATATCAATGTACTAACCGAAATTAGGTTAAAAAGTTGCGATGTACCTGATAGACACCCGTGTCATCAGAGGAAAAGAATCTTTAAGTAAAAACGCCACCAAGGACAGAGGGTCACCCTTGTGCACAACAATGTATCCCAAGTCTGTTATAAATAATAATATAATCACCTCAAAATTATAAGTAGCATTAATAGAAGTTACTTCTCGTCTTCTTTGCCAATAATACTGCCATCCTATTATGTAAATAATGAGATATTATAAAGTCAATATTTATTTCATATAACTAAATACCTAACATCATAACCACGCCACATTAATAATCTAATTAACTATCATATCCACTCACCACTAATATTCGTATTCACGTCTTCTTATTAGTCAGATATCTCCAGATAGTATAAATACTCTGGCTGCACGTAAATTAATAATAACCTGCAGCAAAGAATTAGATAGATCACTTGCTAGATTCAGAATAAACCTTGAAAATATTAATTAAATGATGCCCTTAAATCACCTTACCAATTCAAGTCCTTATATTAGTAAATATATTCTAATATTGTAAATGTGAGGAGTTTTGTAGTCTTCTCTCGATCTGTATAAGAGAAATCAATCAACATTGTAAAGGGATCAAGCTAATAATACCCTATAAGTAAACAAGCAATGCACAATAAGTGCCAACATCATAAATGAATTATTTAGTATATAACTTCGTACCATAACATTCAGTAAAAGTCTGTGCATTTCCCTGAGAAAAATATCTATTTTTATTCCGAATCTATAGTAACCTACGTGATTACTGGGAGTCGTAAATATATACTTGAAACGTACAAGGGTTCACGGTAAACCTCGTGTATCTAATCCGTTCTTGTAAAATTATTATTCAACTCTAGTAGGGCACAAAGTTACTTAAAGTTACTTATAAACTCTCCCCTGGCGATTTCACTCACCCAAGTCTGCCGGAACACTCCCGTATCAAATTCTGGCGTGCAGCACGGCCGCCATGTCTGTATATCTATTTATACCGTGGTGTCCGTAGCCGCCATATTGTAGTGTGCAATCCACATGAACTCTATTTATTTTTGTCTAATACAAGTTTTTACACGGCGAATATCTATTATGATGTTCAGAAGATCATATCACAATTAAAAATAGATATATCGGGTTTGGACTGTAACTTATACGATTTCATTGTTCGGTACGCATTAATATGTGCTGTGGGTTTGTCTAATGAAAATTCTATTTTTACGACTAATAACACCCTTGTCTGCTCGCCTCCGTGGCTGACCCGATTCGATATGAATGTGTGTCAAAACCTCGGGCGTCCAGCCCCAGCCTCGCTAACGCTTCGCGCAAGATTGCCAACTGCTGAAAGGCGGACACCGATTTCCCGTCCCGATGCAGAAATACCAATCCTCCCCCGGGATGGCCCACTGCTTCAAGGTCATACCCCATTGCACCAGACAAAAGACCGCTCTCGGATAAACCAGCAAAAGAAAGCTTTTCTCTTGACCTCTCTGCTCCGTCTTGGATTTGTACAACCACATCTTTAACCCCATTCCAGAATCAGAAACTCCCGCCCAAAGTAACCCTTGACTCCCCCTCCTCCCCAGAAGCTCAGAGACATGAAATGTGCCAAAAAGCATCCACAACATTAGCATGGAAAACAGTACTGCGTCACTGTTTGAACTGCAAATGCCCAGCAGCTACTCCAGGACTTTGCCCAGAATATCCAGCGTCAGCAGTTTCCTCTTGATCCCCGACCTACCCGGTTCTCTCGACCAACCCTCAAGGATCCTCTACCCAAGCTTGACTGCCAGTAGAGTGTACCTCCAATGCAGCTTACCCACAAAATAACATGTGTATTTGTAAAGCGCACGTTCACCCTTAGGCATCTTGGCGGTGAATAACAGATGTTTATTGTTACCCAAGTCAATGGTACTTATTTTATGGACCTCAGGTGGATGAAAGGCTGAGTGGAACCGCTGGGATTTTAACCTGTGACCATGAGGTCAAACATAGGCCCTTGCAGAGGAGGCATTTGTCCAGTGAGCCACCAAACCCGGTGTGGCTGCCAATTTACCCGAAATCGTCACCTGGGACTGACCTTTCTCCGTCAAATCCAATATGAATTGTACCACGTCTTCCACCCTGGCCCATCACTCAGACCTGTACCAGGCCCCGCCAAGAATTGGGCCCACGCTTAGGAATATTGTGTCCTTGTAGACTCGGCTAGTGACCCTGCTACCAATTGAAGCATTCTGTTTCTCCGACCGACAATAAGGGCTGCAGCATTCTGGTCCTGATACTGTCCATGTCCGTGGCCATTCCATGGAATCTCCTCCACTGTGAACAAGACAAAGGGGGTCAACCCGCCATCCTGTTGTGGAATGGGACCGCCCGCCATTGGTGCGAGGGTCCCGTCTGTTATATTAGGATGCGCCCTCCACTGGCGGTTGCATCATGCATTCTTGACATTGCGGCGGGCGGTCCTCTCAGCACCGCTCGCCGCAATGCCAAGAAGGCATGTCGTGCAATTCCATGCAAAACATGGCAGGCACCACACGGTGCCTGCCATATTGTGCATGGAACTGCAGGGGGGTACCATAGATACCCCCCATGTGCACCCCCCACTCCCCAGATTCCCTGGGGGCCCGCGATGGGCCCTCGTAGTAAAACTCTGCATGCCTTTCCATGGCGGCAATGCCGCCATGGAAAGGCATGTTTCCGCCCACATTCTAATATGGCTGGCGGTGTCTAGCAGACACCGCCACAATATTAAACCCCTTTCCTCCTGGTCGACTTGTCGACCGGGCGGAAAAGCGGCTAATAGTCTTTCCGTCCGCCGTGGACCACCCAGCCATCATAATATGGCAGGGGGTCTTTGATGTGTGCATGGTGGGTGGATCACCCCCGCCGGGCCAGCGGTGACTATCGCCGGCCTGGCAGAGACGATCCGCCCGCCATCCTAATGGGCCCCAAAGCATCCACAATGTCATTGTCCACACCTGGCATGTGTCTTGCCCTAAATATCACAGCAAGCTGCAAGCACTGCAACACAAACACCCTCAACAACTTCAACACCTGCATGTCCCTAGCAGGCTGCCTGTTAATGACCTTTAAAACTGACATGTTATCCACCTGGAACAGCACTTTCCTATGCTGAAACTGGTCACGCCAGAGTCATCAGCATTGGAAATAGCTCCTTTCCGGCAATACTGCAGTCGCCTTGTTTCCACGCCTGTGGCCATACTTCAGTGTACCAATGTCCCGGCCAATAAAGGCCAAACCTGATGCACCTCAACACGTCCGAGAAGATTTGCGTGTCCCATTCAAAGTCCACCAATGCTGCCAAGGGAATCCCAATAAACAAATTCAGAAAGCATCCTCAGATCTTCCATCACTCGTGCCGCTAGGGGGACACAATGATGCTTCAGTGGCAGGCCTGATAGGGCCAGGCTCAGGCTTCTACAAAAAGTCCTCCCTGCTCTGACCACCCTTAACATGAAGTTCAAGTGACCCAACAAAACCTGCACCTCTTCGACGGTCACTTTGCTTTTCCCCAGCATCGAGCCCAGAAGTTGCGGCCTTGCCCATTTCTTATCCTCGGGCAACCTGACCTCCCTTGTCACAGAGTCAATTTCAAACCCCAGGAATTAGATCACTGTTCTGGGCCCCACTGTTTTCCCGGGGGCCAAGGGCACACCCAAGTCCTCAATCAGCTTTTGGAACAATGTCAGGACTCCTAACAAAAAAGGAGTCATCCAGGTAATGAGTCACATTGACATTGCCCGCTGTTTTGTTAAACAACCATTGCAAGAACATGCTGAAGCATCCAAACAGGACATACGATATAGAGCAGTCTATGGGTAGTGACTTATCCACACACCATTTTCCTTCAAATTGTATGCCCAACAATTGAAAATCGGTGGGTTGTAACTGCAACAAACGGATGGCCAACTTAAAGTCACTCTTTGCCATCCACTCCCTGTTCTACTTTCTCACCAGAATTAGGCCACGTCCACCAAAGAGTACATGACTGACATCTCTTCCTCAGGAATAATGTCATTAACTGACAGGCCCTCTGGCCATGACATATGTTGAATTAAACAAACCTGCCCTTGCTTCTTTTTTGGAACCACCCCAATGGGAGACATGATCAAGGGCTTCTATTGGTCAATCGTCATAAGGGCCTGCCATCCTACCCTCTTGGATCTCTTTCTCCAACTTGTCTCTCAGCACCTGCCTATGTTCATGCACCAATTTCACGTTGTCTGCCTACCGCCTCACGCATGGACCTTGGTACCCCAGTCTGAAACCCCAAGTCTCCCTGTAGCAAGACCTGAGCGTCCCCCGTCTGTTGTAAGTCAAGAGCCAAAACTTTAACGTGTCAACCTTAATGGGCGTACGAGCCTTTCCCTGCAGGTCCATGTCCCCCTTTTCCTGTCCTGTAGCCCCCTGCCTGTCCACCCCCCGCTGTAGTTCTGGTGTGGACCCTGCCAGGTGGAAACCTGTCTTCCCCCACTCCAAAACTATTGACCAGAGCATGCTTACTTGTACATTTGGAGCACTCATGTCAGAATTTGCAGTATTACCTGGTTCAACTGTAGTGTAGTTCCTATAGTACCCCTGCAGGACCTGCACTTTTGGATAACATACACTGTGGGTCTGGTGGTAGACTGATTCTGTGTACCCTACCACATATGTTAGCCTTGTTTGCATTAGCTAGCTCACAGTGCCACTAGAATCTACTTTTATCAGAGAGATTCGTTTTGGCAACCTCAGAACATAACAACACTGATTCCTCAGACTTGTGGAAACAATATACTGCTTTTCACTCAGTCACTCGTGCTTGCTCATTTGGTCTCAGAGAGATACACAGAAGAAGCAGTTGAACGTGTTTACAATAAGAATGTACTGCACCGTTGTTCTTCTCGTGTAAAATATATGTGCTGCTACAACTGTTACACAGTAGCAGAGATATAGGATCAGCAGTACAGTGAATACAAAGGAATAGTACAGTTCTACTATTTTGCAATAGTCATGAACATATACATGAATATAAAATGCATTTATAAAATAAAGTGCATACTCCTAGAATGCCTGTCTAGATGTACCTAAGTGTACCTAGCATGTGAGTAGGTGCGAAAGAGCTAATAAGCCTAGGAGCCAAGAATACCGCTAGGGTTTAGTCGAACCCCATTACCTACATAATGAGAGTGTGCAGCCGCGGTCAGTAGTGGGATGACCTGCAGGGCAGTGATGTGGGGAAGGGGAGGGGCAGGGGGTGGTAATGTATGGATTACGGAGTTTTACAGGTAAGTAAACATATAAATAAATTAAACAAATTTCGTTGCGCGCACTGCATCACATTTGGTGATGCAGTGCACACAACAAAATTCGTTTTATGAGGGCCTGATGGCCAAATAGCCCCACAGGTATCTCCAGTATGCGCCAGGGAGCTGCGTTGCAGACAGGTGTTCGGAG
>NW_028253889.1:0-56799 GCF_964263255.1 Lissotriton vulgaris | reverse complement strand
TAGAGATCTGGGAACAGAGCTCATATTTTTAACATATCACCCTAAGCATGTCAGATTTTTATTAGACCAAAAGTTATGCCCATTTGTTCTCTTGTACATAATATTTTCAATTCTCGGATTCCAAAGCTCAAACATCTTAAATTCCAAATCAACATCCACTGATTAAATACTTTGGTCACACAGATCAATCCTCAGTACATGCTCCAAAGAGTTGATATGATACCACCATGTAGTCAATTAGTGATTGTCCCCGGGCAGCATGAAAAGTAAGGGAGGCAGGGGAGTCTGCTGGAAATTTCCCATTAATATGAAGTCATTAGTTCTCAAACAATTCAAAAGACTCAATCCTCGCCTATCCGATCTTGTATGGACTGGCAATGTTACTTCAAGGATGGTCCATACATCTTCCATACATCTTCAAACTCTTGGTTGCTTAAGGCCAGAGAAGAACAATTTGAGATTTTAGCATTAAATCACCCCTCACAATTATTAATCTGCTATCTTCAGAGGTACAAATTCATTTTTTTTCTGTTATCCTCATTAGCCTTTACGCCACCCATTGTTCGATTGTTTCCGCCCTGGACTTTTATCTCATATGCTGGCTATAGACTCGGGTATATGCGGCTCTCCAGCCCGCACTGGGACAAAATCCTCTGTACCGCCCTATATAGACAATGGCACAGCCCTACTGGAGGCCGCGGCCCGGCCTCCGACTCCGCCTTCAGAAAGGACAAAGCTGCTCCACATGCCTGCGAGATAGGCCAAGGCCTTAACCATAGGATTTTTTCATTTGTGTCCTAATCTCTTACAATATACCAAGGCGAAGGCCACTCTTTACCCATAATGTTGCAAAAAAAGTGACCAAAATCTATGCTTCTTGTTCATCCGACCTTTGAAGTCTAGTGTCGCAAAGTATCTCATGCTTTTTAACCAGTCCATAAGTGTCGGTGTCATAGCTTCTACCCATACCTTACAGATTTCCCTGCGAGCTAGCAGAACCCTATAGAAAACTAACTTTGCTTTATTGTTCATTCTATTATCATGTAAATCGTGTCTCCCAGTAATAATTAATTCATGGCTTACCTCTATCATGCAGCCAATTGATTGTGACAGACAGTTGCTTACCGCCTCCCAAAATTCCCTGATGTTCAAGCACTCCACGAACATGTGCAGGTCGTCCACATTTATATTTCTGCATTTTGGGCACTCAACCCGTCCTCCAGCTTTAAACTTTGATAATCTACGGGGAGTCCAATAGGCTCTATGGATAGTAAACAGAACATTTCGCCTTAAATTTGCAGATTTTACTGTTTTATAAAGTATAGTCATCATTACTTGCCATTGATTTTCTGTAGCGATGTCCAGCAAGCAATCTCCCCATAGCAGTTCCGGCAATGTGAACGGGCCATCTTCCATCTCCACCATTGCCCAGTACCATATCGCAACTTCCTTCTTGAATATTTGTGGATGAAATATTTTGTCTTCAAAGTCATTCTGGAGGCTGATAACAGTGTCCAACTTGTTTGCCCAACTTTGCATCTGCAAGTATTTACATTTGGATAACCCTTTACCCCACACCTGTGCCCCTTGTGTCCAGTCAATCAACTTTCCCTCTGGAAATAGGTCTCCCCAAGTTTTAAATCCTGCTATTTTCAACGGGACAGCCAATGCATCCTCTGCCCATGACGGTGATCCTGGTGTATCCCAAATAGATGACCTATATCCATAATAACTCAACTTTGCTAGTTTCCTGATTTTATACCAGAGCTCTGCTGCTTTTCTTAGAGTTTTCAGTTTCACCTTTTTGAAAAATTTTGGGTCTGAAAATGTATACATGAATCCGTCCTCATCACAGTTGCTCAAGCTTAACATAGCCAAAAAGATATGCCCGATGGTTGTAGCCTTCGGTACTCCCATAAGCTCTCTCAAATTTTTTAAAAGAAAAGCCCAGTCATATAACAAAAAATCTGGGCTGATAGCCCGCCCTTGTCCCATCTTCTCTTAATTTTCTTCCAAGATAGGTGAGATCCCTTAGAGGCCCAAATAAAAGAACAAATCTCACTTTGTAATCTCTTAAGGCCCTTCTTGTCAAAGTCCCAGGGAATTGTTTCAAACAGAAAAGTAAGTTTTGCTAAAATCACCATTTTAATCAAGTTAGTACGACCAAACAGAGTAAGAGGTAGATGACTCCAACTTCGAAATATAGCCCCTATTTCTTTCTTCACCCTAGAAAAATTAATTTTTGTTAAGTCTGCTATGTTCTGCGTTATTCTCATCTCCTACTTGCATTTAATGTCTTTAGTGTCCAAGTTCCATGCCATTAGCTCTGTTTTACTCTCATTAATTTCATACCCTGAAACTTTGCCAAATTCTTTAGTGAGCTTAAATATGTTTCCCATTGACTCTTTCAAGTTTGAAGTGAAAATAATAATATCATCCGTATAGAGACCAATCTTCTTATTCCACTCACCTGCCCTAAAGGGGACTATTGTATCCATAGCTCTACTCCTACTGGCAAGCGGCTCTATATACAAATTAAATAATAAAGGAGAAATCGGGCATCCCTGAAGCGTACCCCTTATTACCCTAAAAGAGGGTGTCAAAATGCCGTTAACAAGCACCTTAGAGGTAGGGGAGCTGTACAGTGATAGCAAGGTGTTAGTATAGCTTGGACCTAGTCCTAGATGCTGAATGGGTTTCTTCAGATAAAGCCAATTCACACGGTCAAACGCCTTGGCGGCATCGAGGGCAATAAGAGCAAGAGGGAGTTTAAAAGTTGTCGCCATGTCTATTGCGCCAACCACTGAAAAGGTGAGTTCTTTTAAATATCTACCCTTCATGAATCCCTTTTGATCCTCGTGAACTAAGTGCGAGATAACTTGACTCAATCTATCGGCCATAATTTTAGTAAACAATTTATAGTCAATATTTAATAATGATATTGGCCAGTATGCATCTACATATTTAGGTGATTTGCCGGGTTTTGGGATCAAGACTATTACCGCCTCATTCCAAGACTCCGGCATCGCTGTGTCTCCTCTAAAGATGTTATTAAAAACTCGATGTAGAAAAGGGGCAATTGAGCCAATCAAGGTCTTGTAGACCTCCAGAGGAAGACCGTCTGGCCCCGGGGCCTTACCTCTCTTACCCTTCTTTATAGCTTTTTCCACCTCCATCAGTGAGATTTCTGAATTCAAAATCTGTGTATATTGGATTGGGAGTGGCTTTATTAACTGTGCCCATGCTGTCACCTCTTGTGGGTCTGGTACTAACTCCTCTTTGTAAACCGTGGAGAAATGCTCAAAAAAAGCTTCTGCAATCTCTCCGCTATCTGTAATAGCTGTGTCTCCTTCAGACCCGTCCACTGTTATTTCCTTAATAAAGTTTCGAACCAGGTCCTTCTTTGCTTTCCATGCCAGAAGCTTGAGGTACGAATTCTTTGCACAAAGAACAAATGGAATCAACATGAAAATCAGACGTGCTACCTGGAGAAATGTATATGTTTACCAATAAAAGGGTTTAGTGCTGACTTCGTGTTATCTTACCTAAGGTCGGTTTTAAAGACATACAAAGATTTTTTTATTTTCATTTTTTTAATGAAAAAAAAATGATATAACTTTGTTAAATTGGTATTCTTACTGCCTAACATATATAAGCATACAACACTTTCCAAATCAAGCCGGAGAGTGTCCGGGCAAGCAGTAATCAAATTAATCATTACAAAGCAATATTGTTCTCAACAATTCTCCACATCTCCACTTCTTCTACAGGGGATATACAAGGCTCACCACGATATTTGATCCACATTGACCACTTTTGATGCCATTTTTTGGGGCATCCCCTGGCAACAAGCACCTCAGTCTCCACCAGCATGCACCTATCCATTTCCTTCGTTCACACGGTAGTAGGCGGCACATTGATTCCTTCCCATCCCCTCACCAGTTCCCGCTTGACCAATGTGTATCCCAGTGTTGCGAACTGTTGTTCTGTTTCAGTGAGATCTGTCACCTCCCATACATTCAGCAGTCCCAATTGTGGTGTCAACACTACCGCTTTGCTCAGGGCTGTCTGCATACGGTCCAAACTCCCTCCCAGAGTGTACGTATGCTCGGGCAGCTCTACAGGATATGATAAAAAGTGGCCCGCTATCAAAACCCCCTCAGACATAGGTCATCGGGTCTAGAACCAATTTAAGCCAAGGTCTTCCCTGTCATATATGATCGGTGAAGTATCCTAAGCTGTATGAGTCTAAACTTTAGCGTAATGGCCACTTCTCAAGGAAATATAAGAGCCGCCTGCCAGTCTTCGTCACTCATTTGGCCCAGATCGTCCTGCCACTGCCCCCTGAGTTGTTGAAAGGTGTCTGGTAAGTTATTACATAGCTTTTTATATGTGAAGGATATCGCCTTGGTACTTAAGGGCCCATCTAACAATCTGTCTTCCTATGGAGACGAATCCGGTATGTCCGTAAAGGATGTGAAAGCTGTCTGGAGTGCATGTCTAATCTGCAAACATCTGTACAGTTCACCTTGGGCCAAATTATAACAGCTCTGAAGCTCCCCAAATGTCAATACAACCCCCTTCCGAACTAGATCCTAAACCACCAATATCCCTATAAGGTCCCACTTATCAAATCCAGCTGATACCACAGTATTCCCAATTTCTGTGTGTACCACAAAGGTGCTATCTCAGAAAGGATGCCTGCCCACCCCAGACGGGAATGTACTATGCGCCAAACGTCCAGCGTATGTTTGGTGGGTCCAAAGAATTTCTGCTTGTTTTTCCTGTCAGTATTATAAATGTCTTCCAGATACCCAGGGCGGTCAGTTTGATAACGATCCAGAGCATATGCCCGGTCAACGGGGGGAGGGGGGCTGGTATATCCAGTGTTTCACGGTCACTAATTGTGCCACCCAGTAGTAGAGTTGTAAGTCGGGCATAGCTATGCCCCATCATACCACCCCTTTGTGAAGTTCTTTAACGCCACCCCGGTGGCCCCCCTATCCCACAGCAGCGTTCGAAGTTCCCCCTCTACTGCCCTGAAATTCGAATCAGGGATTCTATGCAGGCAATTTTGAAGGATTTAAAGGTAGCGATGGAGAGCCAACATCTTAAAGAGTGCAGCTCGCCCTACCAGCAAGAGAGGGAGGGATCTCCAATGCTTCACGTCGCAGGCAGACGAGCCAGTGAGGGGGCCAAATTTGAGCTATAGAAACAAGCCTGATCTGGAGTAATTAAAATCCCCAAATATCAGAAGCCTTGCTCTGCTACCGCTATTTTATACCAAGCTGGAAGCCAGGGAAACGGAATATGCAGCATAAACAGGACGGACTTGTGCCAATTAATCGCATACCCGGATTATTTCCTGAAATTCGTGAAGCTGTCATGTACGACACTAATTCACTTGTACTGGGATGCCAAATGCAGCAGCACGTCGTCAGCATATAGAGATATACGATCTTCCACCATCAGCTGTCAACGCATCCCCCGCACCATCACATCTCAGCATACCAAGGCCGCAAGAGGCTTCAGCAAAAGGGAGAACAGAAGCGTGGACAGCGGGCATCCCTGCCTAGTGCCCCTGCGTAGTCCAAATGTCCGGAATGTGTATCCATTGAACCTCACCTGCCCCAAAACGTCTGTCTATAGCAGCTTCACCCAAGCTATATTTTTAGGACCCAGTCTCACCCTCTCTAGGACCTCAGACAAGTAGGGCCACTCTATCGAATCGAAGGCCATTGAAGTGTTGAGAGACAGCACTACAGGGTCTTCCTCAATATATTCCCTCCAAGCCAGCACTTTATGCAAACACCAGATATTGAGGGC
This sequence comes from Lissotriton vulgaris, assembly GCF_964263255.1. Classification (NCBI taxonomy): domain Eukaryota; kingdom Metazoa; phylum Chordata; class Amphibia; order Caudata; family Salamandridae; genus Lissotriton; species Lissotriton vulgaris. The sequence goes on along the minus strand of NW_028253889.1, from coordinate 50,973 downwards.
CGTATTCCTCCCTGGCATAAACCCAGACTGGTCCTGGTGTACCAATGATGTAATAACCGTTGCTGACCTGTTGGCCAGAACCTTAGCAAAAGCCTTCGCTTCTACATATATCAACAAGATAGGTCTATAGGAACTAAAGCTATCTGGTGGCTTACCTGGCTTATGGATCACTACTATAGTAGCCAACCCTTGGTCCACTGGTAGCCTACCTTTCTCTAGACTTTTGTCATGTGAGAGGTCACCATCTACGGTCTTTCCTCCTCCTTAGTGGAGTTGTGTGGCTCACTGGTTAGAGGCAGCAGACCCGGAAGCAGAAGTCGGCCCGGGACCAGGGTTCAATTCCCGACACGGCAGGGTCGTGGACCAAGGTCAGAGGACTCGATAATTCTCGCCTTGGTGCCTACTCTAACCAAGGGTCCCACTCGGCAACTCTGGGCATTAGCTTGCCTAATCTCCACAACGACCCCATGAACGCCTGGGATGCCTGGCTCCACCTTGGGGACTCCCAGTAGGGACCATCCCACACGGAAAGCCAGGGCTCGTTCCCCAGCGGTATACAGCGCCAGGACGCAGGCTGGCAACAGTGCGCTTTACAAGTAAAACATTACATTACATCTGAAAGGGCTGGTACGTCACTATCCTGGAGGAGCTGTCTCAAATCTTCAGCTGTGTAATCGGTAGATGGGGAATACACCCTCTCTAGCTGAGCAGCAAAAGCCTCCGCAATTTCCAGTGGGTGTGTCACTGAGTCCCCCTGTGGCGTTTTCAGTTTATGTACCCATCTCATACACTGTTCTCTCCTTTCCAGCCACGCCAATGTCCTGCCCGCTCTGTCTCCCATCTCATATATCCTAGGCTGGGTATGTCGATACTTGGCCAGCATGTGTTCTCCTGTTTTTATCTCATATTCATCCTGCTTCAGCAAAAGCCTGTGACTAGAGTCACGCGAGGGATCTTGAGCATGTTCCCGCTCTGCCACTAGGAGGTCTTCCTTCACCTGAACCAGAAGTTCACGCTTCTTGGCAATGTACCCCATCTTCAAAGATAGAGCTTGGCCTTTCAAGACTACCTTATATGCTTCCCAAATTGTGTGCATGGACTCAACTGAGCCCGCATTTTCAGTAAAATAGTTCTCTGACTGCGTGCGGAGTTCCTCCCTTATGTCTGGGATATGTAAGAGCCATGGATTGATTACTATGGTGGTATGAATCTGGCACTCCCAATGTGTGTAGCCTACCCAGACTGGGGAGTGGTCCGATATGCCTCGCGGCAAGACTAGAGACTGGGCAAAATGTCCTATGCCGCACATGTGCGTAAGAAAGTAATCAATGTGTGACAAACTACAGTGCACGTTTGAGAAGTATGTGTATAAGTTCCCAGAGGGTTGAAGAGCCTGGTCAATATCCGCCTGCCCCATTGCCTTCATGAATTTAGCCATTTGCCCATCAGATTTTGCTTTCGGCCTCTGCGGGGATCGATCCACTGTATCATCAAGAGTCATATTGTAGTCCCCCCCATGATCAAAGTGCCTTTCCTGAGTCCAGTCAGCTTACAACCAAGGTCTTCTAGCGCTGTTTACCCAGAGCTGGTGGTAAGTAAGCCGAAAGTATATTTATATCTCTACCATCCCATTTTGCCTCAACCCCCACGAACCTGCCTCTCGGATCGGCCCACGTCTTATTAACAATAAGGGGTGTATTCTTTTTTACCAGGATTGCCATCCCACGCGAACCTGTGATGTAGTCTGCGTGAACCAGAAGTTTGTATCCCCATCTGGTGAGGGCCTTAGTCTTCTGTCCCACCAGGTGTGTTTCTTGCAGTAAAACCACATCAGGTGCCTGACGCTTCAAGTACTGTTGCACTCTCCCCCTCTTGATCTTATCCCCCAATCCATTAACATTGCAAGTCAATACAGAAAGCACCCGGTCTCAATTCCCCCCATAGTCCCCTGCAACCCCAGTTTCCAACCTACGGATCAATTTGAAGCTAGAAAAATTCTGCCGTACCCGACTCATCCTAAATCGCTGTATCGTACATAAGGCCACATTTCGCAATACCTGATCGAAACCACATTTTGCACCAATAAAGCATGAAACATTTGAACTCCCCCTCTACCCCTCCCCCTAACCTCTACCCCCCTTTATGCCCCCCTGCCCGTGGATTTAAAACTACCCACTCCCGCACATGGCAGAGTGCCTCTCACCCCCCAGAAATGCGGAAAATGCACAGGGTTAATAAACTGCCATCCCCTTGTGTACACATCACAATCGTCTTGAACATTAGCCGGAGGCCTGAGCTTCTCTGTTTTGGCTCCCTCTACTTGGAACTCCTTACCCCTAACTCTCCGTCTTTGTTCTAAGTACGATAGCTTCCGTTCTCTTCTAAAAACTCTGCTCTTTCAAGCTGCATATGATTAATTTCCCCCCCTGGATCTCCGCTATCTTTATCAAGAGCGCCAAGAAACCGACGGTGATAGTGCGCTGTATAAATATTTTTAATAATAATAATAATAATAATAATAATAATAATTAGCCATCCACTATTCCCATTGTGCAAGTCTTAACCCCTTGTATGCTCATGACGGAGCAGCTCCGTCATGAGCCGCGTTTGCGCTGTGCTCATGACGGAGCGGTTCCGTCATGGCCCTGCCGCCGCGCCTGCACGGCGCTGATTTCGCGCCTGCGCGGTACGTTCTATTGAGCGGGCGGGGCCATGACGGAACCGCTCCGTCATGAGCACAGCGCAACCGTGGCTCGTGATGGAGCGGCTCCGTCACGAGCATGCGAGCGCCTCTCGCCCCCCCACCTAGCGCTGCGGCGGAATTGCCGCCGCAGCGAAGGGGTTAATCAAATCACATCTATTTGTCCCAACAGTCTTGGTGTGTATACTGGATCAACTCTAACCTTTCTCACACCAATGGGTATTTCACACCCCATCCCCTCTCCCCCCATACTTGCGCTCTCAACAAGGTCCACTGCTCAGCCTTCTCTAGGGGTCATCACTTCTGCTCCTTTGTCAAAGAATCCTCCACCGCTGGGCTATTAGTCGTTGTCTCTGAACGGTTACCTCTTGGGTGACCAGATCTACCAGAATGATCTTTTCTCTGTCCCCCAACCGTTTCCAGCCTTCCATCCAGTCCCAAACTGCGTCTGGTGACTCAAAGTACCACGATTTGCCATCTGATTCTACTCGCAACTTTGCAGGGTAGAGAGAAGAGAGAACTTCGCATATTTAACCCCCCGGTCGGGCAGTTCCCTCTTTACCACCTGAAAGCTGCGTCGCTGGGCCTGAACCTTAGCCGTGAAGTCTGGGAAGAAGGCAACTTTGTAGTTATCTATTTTCAGCGAGGGACTAGATCTTGCTGTCTAAAGGATTATGTCCCTATCTCGATAGTTAAACACTTGGGCTATTCGGGGCCTTGGTTGTGCTCCCGGCTTCGGCCTCCCACCTGGCACTCTGTGGGCCCTTTCAATTAAAAATAGCTGGACGGAGTCTTAGGCCTGAGGTGCTTGGTAACAAGATCTTCCACAAATAGGTCCGCCACCAGCCCCTCCGCGCTCTCTGGAACTCCTAGGATGCGAATAATATTATGGCGAGCCCAGCCTTCGTAATCATCCAACTGTTGCGACATCCACTCCTGCTTCTTTTGCAATTCGAGCACCTGCCTTTGTAGTTCAGAGGTATCCGTTTGAAGGGCGCTTGTAACTATCTTAAGCTCCTTGACTTTTTCATCCTTCTTCCGGAAATCTGCCCTAATAAGGGAGACCTGAATCCAGCGAGGTACGCACCCCATTAATAGCCTCCATAACATCATGCAAGGTTGGCTCTGTTCCCTGCTAAGGTCACTGACCAACTCCAGGGGTGTCTGCAACCTGGTAAGAGGAATATCTAGGCAGTACCAAAACTCCTCTGAACCATCTCTCATCCATTCCTGCACCTGTCGCCAGCTCTGGAAGTCAGGCCCTTCCACTAGGCACAAGGACCCCCCAGCAGGTTGCAGCTGCGATCACCGTCTAAGTCAGACTTCGCCTTTGCGCTCCTGTCTTTTTTTGTCCTCATAATCTACCCTGGTCGTTCCGTTAAAGTCTGAAGAGAGTGACACACTGCCTCAGTGAACTGGATGGCCAGGCTAATTGAAAAAATAGCACCGTCAATCAGTGATGTCAGGACCTGTAGGGTATGTATATCCATAGTCAGGACACAACCTGATATATCTGGATTTGCCGAGAAACAAAAAAGAAAAGAAGGGCAGCATAATCATTGGACGGGGGGGAAACAAACAAAAAAATCCCCAGCGGACATCTCACTATTAGGACCACTTCAAGAGATTTCAAAAGGCTCTATTGTTTTGGTTGCCTGATCTCATTAGGTCTAACCTCGAGACCTGCAATACTGACGTCCGCCAATCCAGAAAGGAGGGTGGTATAGAATCCTTCCACTTTTTACAAATTTCTCTCCTGGCCAGGAACATGGAATAGAAAAGATGTCTGGCAGGGCCCGTGACCCGTTCATCACACCGAAAATTACATGTACAGGGTTTATCGTGATTTGGTGGCCAAGCGAAGATGACAGTAACTTACTTATAGAATCCCAAAAGGAAGACAGAGATGGGCAATCAAAGAACATATGTAAGTCCAAGGCAGCTATTGCCCCACACCTCATGCAAGATACTGGTGAGTCTTTTGAGAATTTTGAGGGCCTCTGCGGTGAATGATAGGCCCTATGCAGGGTGAAGAGTTGATTCCTTCGGAGCCATTCTGGTTTAACAATATCCCATAATAGCTTGAAGGAGTTGAGCCAGAGGTTACCCACATCATGGTCCAAAAAGGAGCTCTCCCAGTGACCATTGGCCAATAGAAATTCACTGTCAATCTCCTCTAGAATTGCATGATACCAAAAAGAGATTTCCTTTTTGGCCGGAGTTTTATTAAGAGGTTGGAACTCAAGATGGTTACCTCCCCCTACTGGGAATCTGTTCTTAATGGTGGACTGTGACTGAGCCCAGCTAGCTATATGCATATATTTAAACCTAGACAGGTTTGAGCCTACTAAATTACTAAGGGGTTCCCAAGGTACAAGAACTCCTTCTACAAACAAATAACCCCAAACTATCAACCCTGCTTCTCCCAAGGGCAAAGCAAAGCTATCCTTCAGCCAACCCAGACCCCATGGTGAATACCATAAAGGTGCCTTACTAGAGAAAAACCCTAGCCTTACAGAACTGCGCACTTTGGCTGACATTCTAGCCATCCCCTGTAGGACTTTCAGTGTATTTATTTTTTAAATTTGGGGACCCCGAATTTAAACAGAAAACCCTCCTGTGGTAAACTAGCCCCACTAAGCATGGCCCTGAACATACAACCAATCCCGATGTTGATGGGCATCTTCCATAGCATGCGCAAGTGGGTAAGTTGGAATGCCCATGCATACAATTGAAGATCCGGGGCTGCTAGTGCTCCCTTTTCTCTTCAACGCCTTAGTTTTTTGCAGGCGAGCCTGGGTACATGCTGCGCCCAAATAAATGAATTAATATCACTCTGTAACTTAGACAAAAGTGATGGTTCAAAATGAAGAGGAATAGTGTTAAACAAAAAAGTGAATTTAGTTAAAATGGACATCTTTATAAGATTAACCCTTCCCAAAACAGACAGCGGTGACAAAGACCATGATCTCATAAGTCTTTCGCTACTGCAGAAAAATTTGTTTCAGCAATTTTGTTGACATCCTGGACAATATTAATACCGAGCTATCTCATTTTTGAACTGGGCTGCACTCCTGCCATTGTCTCCACATTATTCCAAACCATAATCTCTGTTTCAGAGGAATTGATCTCGTATCCAGAGATTTCCACAAAATCCTGAGCCAATTTGATCGCCGATGGAAGAGCGGTACACAATTCTGAGGAGAAAATCAAGATGTCTTTCGTGCACAGGGCCACCTTCCGCTCCAACTCACTGTACCTTAAACACTTGATGTTAAAGTCATCCCTCAGTCTTTGGGCGAAGGGTTCAATATATAGGTCAAACAGGAGAGGGGAGAGTGGGCAGCCGTGACATGTTCCCCTTGTGATGTCAAAAGGGTCGGACAATGCTCCATTCACCAAAAGGCAGGCTGAAGGATTCTGGTATAGAAGTCTCACTGCTCGACGGAAAATATCTCCGATGTTAAATTTACCTAAGACCCCCTACAGGTATGACCAATTCACCCTGTTGAGGCCTTAGTAGCGTCGAGCGTAAGAACAGCCAAAGGAATAGAGTTGGTGGATGCGATGTCAATTGCGCCTATAGGGTCATAGGTCAGCTCAAAAAGTTGTCAGCCTTTAACAAACCCTCTCTGGTCTTGGTGCAGGATGTCAGCTGCAACCGACCCCAGTCTATTGCCCATAATAGAAGCAAAGATCTTGTAGTCCACATTAAGAATGGAAATTGGTCTATATGACCCTCAGCTTGATGCCGGTTTGCCCGGTTTTAAGATCAATGTAATCGATGCACCATCCCATGAGGCAGGGGTGACATCCCTTCCTGGAGGATCTTATGGACTAAAGTGGTTAAGAAGGGGACAATTACCTGCTCCAACACCCTATATATCTCAGCAGGAAGGCCATCTGGACCTGCTGCTTTGCCCTTCTTACTGCTCACAATAGCCGTTTTGACCTCATCCCGCGTGGTAGCCCAATCTAAGGAAGCCTGTTGTTCCAAGGTGGTCAGCGAAGGCAATGGTATCTCCCTCAACCAATCTTCGATTTTTTCCGCCTCGATACTTTTAAATATCCTGAAAAAACAGCCTAAAACCCTCTGAAAATCTTCGTCTGATGTATAGGCCAAGTTATCCTGGGAAATTGAACCAATGTTGTTTCGTACCTGGTCAGTCTAGGATTTCCAGGATAAAAGTCTACTCGCTCCCTCACCATATTGAAAATGAGCTATTTTACTGGCTTCCCACCTTTGTAGAACACGTATGTTCAACACTGACTCCAAGTGCCCCTTTTCTCACATTAACTTGTTATGCAACTCCTGTAAGATGTTAATAGGTGGCATTTGAATGTGAATCTATTTCCCCTTTTATCTTCACAATTTCAGCCTCACTAAACGTTACCTCCTCTCTATACAATTTCCTCCTATAAGTAGCCCTGCTAGTTATTAGCCCTCTTAAAAAAACCTTATTAGAGTCCCAAACACAGCCTAATGAGGCTGAACCAATATTCGCAGCCATGAAGCACTCGGTTTCCTTTACCAAAAAAATTATCTCCTCATGTACCGAGAGAAGCGAGTGGTCAAACGACCAAATTCTGGGAGGAGGCTTAGGAAAGCCTTCCATTACCATCCATACAGCTGAATGGTCTGATAAAATTGTGGGGAGGTGAGAGATATTTTTTACTACATTTTTCAGTCTGGCTGATTAGGATATAATCAATTCTTGATTTATGATGATATGTATGGTTTCGGAATGAGACACCCAGTTCTTGTCCAGATCTCACTCTCCATATATCAAAGTAGCCATACTGTTTCATGTTATACAATACCAAAGTCCTGGTTTTAGAAGGTGTCAATGCCCGACTATTTGGTGATTTGCCAAGGAGGGGATCTAAAACTATATTGGAATAACCGGCCAGGATAATAGGTTCTGAAAAAAACAATAAATGAGAAAAAATGGATTTAAGGACAAAGGGGTCGTCGTGATTCGGACCATAATAACCAACAATTCTGACTTGTGCCCCTGCAATTTTTACTGTTGCAATTACCAATCTGCCACCTGGCTCTAATAACTTATATATAAGACGGGCTTTTATTGGTTTCTTAAAAAGAATCTTGACTCCCCTAATGTTCGTTGTCTGTGTCGTTGAAATACATAAATCAATCCATCTATTATCTTTGGCCAAGGAAACCATCTCGGGTTCTGTCAGTTGGGTCTCCGATAACCTGTGCCTCTATTGACAGCTGTAGTTCTGCGCCAATTGCATCGGATCTACCCGCATCCTCCATCTCTGTTACTGCAGCCTCCATTCCACCCTCCTTGGTCAAGACCCCGCAGCTGATGTTGGACTCCTCTCCCCCTACCAAGAGCTCCTCCACATCCATAGAAGGAAGAGTGGCTGGGGAAGAAGGGAGAATTTGCTCAATGAATACCCTCTCTTTCGCTAAATCAAGGACTTGAGGCACGACCTCAAAATAGGATCTAAGAGAGGGGGTTACTTTCGAGCCAAGGGTGGCAGCAAATTTGACTTTTGCCAATTTCTCAGATTTACACCCCTTTGTTCCAATTGCTTTAACTTCCCCTGACAAAAATGTGGATATTTTTTACTTTTCTTGGAGGCACCGATGGAACTGCAGCCCAAGCCCTGAGTCAAATCCTCCTCCCCTGTACTTCTCTCAAATGGGGGATCATCACCGCCTGTCACCTCACTAATTTTAATGTATTGTTTCTTGGCCCCTCGCCCATGTTTTTACCTAACTGCGCCTGACTTCGACACAACTACTTTCTTAATGGCTGGAGAGGCGGTTGTAACGTTTCTCGGCTGCAGAGAACTCACTGCGGTAATGTTCTGCTCCTCAGGCTGCCGGGCGCTCAGTGTGCTCAGTGTTTGAACCTCCGTCTTACCTCCGCCATCAATGGCCCCGGAAGGACTGACCCGAGTATCCCGGAGGAGGCTGCGAATTCTGCACCCCCTGCGAAGCTCCAGAGCGGCTGATTTCCAACGAAGCAAGCTCAGCGGGGGGTGGAACCATCTCCACCAAACACATAGAAAAAGGGGCAAAAGAAGACGCCAAAATGATACGGGAACCTCCGATATGCTGATACGCCGATACACTGACAGGCAGACCACCTGGACACCGGCTTCTCCAACTGGACCGGGTAAGATTCGTTGCTCCTTGAACGCATTGTAAATTAAAGTATTGGGAACGTGGGGAATCATAAACAGCACATTTGCTCTAAAAGACTGATCGCTGGCTGATTCGTGTTAAGAGGCAAGTCTCTGGCATTAGTCAAGCAAAAAAAAAAGAGCCATTACGGGAGCCCAGGACCGGAGCACTGCAGTGGCTCAGCTCACTGCCGCCATGTCTCCCCCCTTTTGATTTGCGCTTCTGTATTTTCGCTGCCGTCAATTTCCACCTCCTGGATTCACTCACCAAGCACCTCCTTATATTCGCCTCCGTCCAGGTCAGTCACAGTCTTTGGGCCCAGATGCCCCACCAAGTACACAATACAAGCCAGGTCTATATATCACATCGCCAGACACCACAGGCCCCAGTCCGCTCTCAATAGGTGGACTAAAGGAAAAACCATGCCTCAAGCCGTTGGGAGACTGTGCGTCTTACAGGGTTTCTCCAGTGTGAATATTTGAATGTGGGACAATCTTAACTTATAACCTCCTCCTCTGCCTCCAGTCTCTACCCTGCAGTGGAGCGCCTGATCCCCATGGAACTACCAGGCCTGTTCATATCCAGCTGTTCGGGCATTCAAATGGGTGCCAACTTTAAACAGTTGTTTCCAGGCCAGCAGGAGACTCTGGCCCCACCTGCGTTTATGCAGGCCATGCCGCTCTATAGCTTAAGGCACCTATGGCATCAGACATGTCCATTTGCTCTAGTAATCTGCGCCAGCTGTTCCTGCTGAGCAATCCCCCTTGTGCGCTTTTCATTTCTAGGTGCCCCTTACCCAGCGTTTAAGTCTCCGCCCCACCTGCTGCTCTCTCGCCCCCAACACCTCACAGCTTGCATGATCCGCGGTAGGCCTCAAAGCCGGGCCTCGATTTGTGTTGTAGCTCTGCCTACATCAATCATCCGTCTTCCGGGACTCCCTTCGTCAACTTCTCCCAGCAGTTCAGTGTGCCGGCAAAGCCTCCAGACCTGGCCTTAATCCCCGGCAGCGCCAGTCAATCATCTCCGGCCGGGTTTTCTCATCCTCACGCCTCTGAGGTCGGCGCCAGCTGCTCAACTTGCGGCAGCGCCCGGGTTTATGATTTAGGGCCTCCTGCTGCAATCGGGTCTTGTCGGCACTCACCACTGCTCCGCAGGTTGGGCGGCCTCAGAGAAGGCAGCGCCGCTCAACCTAACCCGGGCGTCACCAACCTCCCTCCGCCGGGCCACCACTGGATACCCCAAGTTGCTGGCACCTCCGCTCTGTAGAGACCGTACCGCCCTCACTCGTCCTCAGGGAGCCGCCATTACTGCTCCGGCCGGAGCTCCGAAAGAAGGGGTCAGAAACTTTGCACACGCCACCGGGCCAGCCTATCTTGTCGGGGGGGGGGGTAGGTTAGGAGTCACAGCACTTTTAGCAAATTTGTAGCCGTGGCAGGATAGGAATAAATGGAACTGGAGTACGTTAGGCAGCAGCCATTCTCGTTGGCTGCTAGCCACGCCCCCCCCACACATAGAAAGATTTGACAGATGAATAAAAACCAGAGGCTTCCAGTTTAAACTCCTGCTAAGTAGAATAGCTAGACCCCCACTTGCATAGCCTTTTGATGAAGGATTTGCTGCACATCAAAATACAACCAAAATTTAAAACTAAAATCTACATGACTCCATGTTTCCTGCAGGCAGATTTTCTTTAGGTCATATGTCATTAAGGAACTTAGCTTAAAATTGGGTGCCTTACAACTGTCACGATCCAGGACAGGATTTTTCCCATCGTGCTCCCTCTGCTGCTTAGGGAGTTTTATATTTTCTTTAGGAGCATTAAGTGTGCCCACAACCCAACTCCATTGGGCCAATCCAACTTCCGAACTGGATTTGATAGCTCTTTGGTACTCACATCCTGCAATATTAATCACTCTTTTCCCTGTCTTACTACCAACTGATCTTTCAGGTTTACGAACCCCCTGCTATTGGATGTTGCTCTGCATAAGCCCTGGTGAACTTTTCTATGGGGTTCAATCTGAGAATCTACTGGATCCTCTTACAAAAATACATCCATTCCATTTTACCTAAAATGATCAACATTCGCCGGGACTAATATTGCAATTATCCCAGAGCTAAAAGTAACTTTGGAAAGCAGGAGTCCCTTTTGATGGTACAATAAAACCCACTCGATATCTCTACTTGTTATCAGTCTCAGGTCAGATAGCAACTGCAAAAGGAAACTTCTATTAAGTGGACCCAGTTCTTAATCAAAGAGGGAAGCACAGATATGGGTATTGAATACTTGTACTGACTCGCACCCTACACATACCTTATCACCATGCTTTTGTTCAGTCCCTGATTCCACTGTCTCTGCAAAAGGAGAGGAGATAGATGAATAGGAGGAAACACTCGCCCCCCTTCATGCAATCTTTCTTGATTAGGGTCTATCCATACATGGACAGTATCCCTATGGAAAAGGTTTGAGGGAGAACTGTCCACCATCCGCCCTACCTCCAGAGAGACATTACTTGTTTTTACTACCATACTTGCTGTAACAGCCAAGTCTGACCTTGTCTTTTGGTTCTTCCATTCAGGTCCCAATCCCCCTTTATTATACCCTGTTATCCTCAAATTCTTATGCCTCTCCTCCTGCACTAACCCCTCTCCCCTAATATTGCCACTTCTATCATAATAGAGGAGGAAGAGTGAGGATTTGCATCCTGGCAGTCCAATTTCTGACAAATATGGGACATCACTGACCTAAACTCCTTACCACTTTGTGGTAGAATAGCACTATCAGGTCCTTAAGGAACCTCAAAAAGCCAAATTTTTTAGGTTTATGTTTTGTGATACGCCGGCTCTTTTTCTTCTTTCCTTTCCCGGCTTTTGCCTCGGTACAATCAGATTGAGAGGCACCCTCCCCAGGGAGAGCAAAATCAGTTTTGGCCTTATACTGTTTAATAAAAGGGGGAGAGATTGTTGAGGCTGGGCCACCAGATGTACTGGAGATCCCTTTTTAAACAATTGGATAGATGACGAGGAATTCTTAAGTACTGATACCTTATTGTTTCTCCTTGAAAAGGCGAGTGGCAGATTATCCACAGATTACTGATTTTGGGGGCAGTACAACACATGTTATTTAATATTTAATGCTGCAATATCTCCAAACTGCTGGGTTGAAAGATCTCCCAGGTCATCACAAGTTACCACTAGGACTTCAATTTCCCTTAACACTATGCAAGTCTTGGTTACCCAAGTTTTCGAAACAATACCCATTTCCACGTTTCTTAAACGGGCAATGGCACAAGTGAGGTTCTGCACATTCAGTAAAATGTGGGACGAAACATCCAACACATGAACAGAATTAACAGTACATTTTTCCAGCAAAGTTAAAATTGACAAGAGAATCCTCTCTAAAGAATTTAATTTAGCAAAATTATCTCTCCCTCCTCAATTCTCCTTTACACTCTTGTTCGTTAGTTGCCATATGTCATATGCCCCTTTACTTAGGATCGCCTCAGGTTTCAATAGTGCTGATGAACGAGAAAGAAAAACACTTGTAGGAGTACTGCTGTACAAAGCTGGCATACGTGGGAAACTAGCAGGACAGTTGGATGACAATCTCAAAGCCAATTTTTGAGCAGTTGATGATTTTAGATTGGCCTCCATTATTTGATTGTTCACCATGGTTATACCAATATCTGGTAGTGTAAAGTCCTCAAAGTCGTCAGGGTCAAAGCTACATTCAACCCCACAATGTTCATTCAGGGATATTTGAGACAACTCTAAGCAAAGACAGTCTGAATTTGGACTCTGCAACATTTAGGGTGCCACTAATAACCACCGGAATCACCGCTGCGGACCTTCAAAACTCCCACCGCCAGATTATGATGGCCATGGGATCAGTGGCAGATGGCAGGTCCGTCCGCCGCTGATCCGTGGGCTGTTGGCCGCAATTTGGTGGCAGTGTCGGCAAGACACCACCAGCCAAATTACTATGGGTTTGAAAACATGTTTTTCCGCGGCGGATTTACCGCCGTGGAAAAGCATGTGGACAATAGCTTCTGGGGGGTCCTTGCGGGCAGCAAGGGTGTCGGGGGTGGGGTGTGCACATGGGGGGTACCTATGGTACCCCCCTGCATTTACATGCACAAAGCGGCAGGCACCGCGCGGTGCCTGCAGCTTTGTGCATGTAAATGCAAATCATGCATTTTTAACCTTGCGGCGGGTGCTGCTTCAATCAGCACCTGCCGCAAGGTTAAAGATATGGGATGTGACCACCAGGGTGGCGGTCACGTCCTAATTGGTATGGAGGAACCGCAGCTGCCCCTGCGGACGGTCCCTCTACCTCGGGGGTGGCGGACGGACGCAGGTCCGTCCGCCATCCTAATAGGCACCATAGTACCGTGGGATAAGATTTCTAGTGGGACAAATGGACCTGGGGCTTCTTCCGCCTAATGGCTTTTAATAATAAAAGGGAACTAGAATGATTGAGTGTGATCACAAACAATCCTGAGGCAGACTCTGACCCTGACCCTGAGGATGTAATTAAGCAACCAGATCGCAAGCACCTGGGGCATCTTCCGTCTATGCAGACTGTTCTCAATCTGAATTTTAATCCAAGAAAAATTAGCACTCCGGCTCAAATTTTTGATGTATCATATGACCAATGTTCAGAGACCTGGGCCATTAAAAGGTCAACTCACAACTCTCTACCACCTCTTAAAATGCGAGATGTGCAGAGGCTTACAGAAAATCACTTTAAATGCAGCTGCTGATTCGTCCATGGATGATACATGGAAGATGAATGTCTGACATTAAGTGCCCTCGAGGGACAGAACAGTCCAGGACTCCAGGGCTCCGGGACTCCCAGTGGTAGGCACGAGTGGGACCAACTGACACCCCCCTACAAGCCGCACCCAGGACTAACTGGGCTGCATCTGGGGGGGTCGCAGGGTGCACTCTCTGTAGCTGACTACAGCCACACTGCTTGTGCCAATTTACAGGAGAGAAGCGGGATGGTCTCAAATGTCAAGGACAAGGCCACTAACCTCCCTTGACACTCCTGGGATCTTGGGCTCTCTTCTCCTCTCTTACCCCGCTGCCTTGTACCTCAGAGGACCTCAGTAGGCTACCGAACAGCTCACACTGTACCAACCACAACAACATGTTTGAAATACAGTCAATATTAATGAAAGTAACAAGGACCCCCTGTTAGACAAATCAAATCGTGGTACAGGGAAATAAACAGTGTAAACAAAATAGCATAATATCAACACATTTCGGGGGAGAGATTGTAAGAAAGACACATAACTAGGTAATTAAAAAACTACTTATTATTTAATATTTTATAATTTTGACATTAAAAACAATTAATAAAAACACACAATATAAATCAGTTATACAAACAACCAAATTTGCTAAATCATAATAAATTATATAAAATAACTTTTACTAGTGGCAAGCAATAATATTCTATTCAATAGATAAAATATAATTCAAGTCAAAGTGCTGTTGCCAGTGCCAACGATATCCAGAAAGACAGCCACAGTGCCTCCCAAAAGTGACCAAATCGCACACTATAGGGCGGACACACTGTACTTCAAAGGCAATTCAATTCCCGGTGTACACACCACTCCATACTGCCCGTAAGCCACACTGGCCCCGAGGTAATGCCATGACGAGTCAATCTCACAGGCGCCTCCTCATTGCACTCGGAACAATGCCCATAGCAAAAACTATGGAAAAACTAGGGAACTACCCTAACAAGATAGTAAAACAGGCAAAAAAGAGAGCTCTCAACACTCCTAGGAGCGCTCTCTTAAAAGTAGTCAAACAGAAGGATGACTGTGTACCAGTTGTCATGACGTATGACCCAATGGCCACAAAAATTCGCCAGTCGATCCGCAAGCATTGGTCTATTCTGTCCAATAGCGAGTTCCGCATGCCATCACCGAGATTCGCTTTTAAGAGGGCGACCAACTTGAAAGATAGACTTGTACATTCTAAGGTCCACGTAGCACGAACGGATTGTAATTCCACCATACCTAATGGCCACTTTCTATGCGGAACATGCTCTGTGTGTCCGCTCACCAAGAAGAGCAAAAGTGTGACACTCGTTTCTGTCAGGGAGTGGTTTCACAATCAGTTTAGCAATTGTAACTCTACACAAGTGATTTACAGGCTAACATGTCAGTGCGGTCTCCACTACATAGGGCTCACTTCCCGGAAGATCAAGATACGTATACAGGAGCATCTTAGTACCATCAGAGCGGGCAGATTAACTACTAAACTTGTTCAACACTGTTTCACTGAGAAACATACATTCCATTGGACAGTTCTTGAGAAGATCAAGGGTTCCCCGCAGAATATTGAAGGTATCCTTTTAGCCAAGGAAGCACGCTGGATCTACAGCGAGAAAACGGACAGGACAGGGCTCAACGAGATCATAGAGTGGAACAGAATAAAATTATGATGGACATTCTGTCTAATTTTAACCCCTTGATCCGTAATATCTTTACAAGCTCCCCTCCCTTAGATGTAGGTGTGGGTAGTTGTATCATTTATGCCCGAGTGTTAGGGGGGCTCCTCTACACTCCCCAACCAGCAGAGATGTAACTGCAGTGCCTTGTAGCACAGGGGTCAGGTGTGGGCTCCTTCTGGTTGATTCTTTGTTGAGAAACAGGGTATGCATTATATGCAGCTTGCCCTGTTGGAAGTAAGAGTTTACATTCCTGGCGCACTTATGCATGGGCCTCCGTTGTGGATGCTTCAGTTATGGCACTTTCATTAATTCCAATTTTTATCCCTTTTTGAACTACACTTGTAACCAGTTGATCAGTGTTCTCCGCTTTTCCACTCTGTCTGGCCAAAAGTTTATATTCCTTATTCAAATTCTTCTTAACAGTCTCCCTTGTAGCATTAGGCTAGGAGCCATGTAATAGTGCGGCACCTTGTGATCCCCATGTGGTTTTACCACAACAGTATGCCACTATTTTTGCCTTTGCACTCGTGAGAGTGACTAGGCTAAGATGGCCGCCACGCCTGTGGTCGCGATCACGTGTTACTTTGAGGGGCGTGGCCTCGTGTGCACCTCGCGTTTGTATTCCGCCCGTAGAAGCAACCGGCACGGCTGATGAAAGGAGTCTTCAAAGCCCGTGACGGTGAGGAGTGGTCGTCCCGGGAGTGAAACTGGCAGGGAAGTACCACATAGCCAGAGTGCGTCATGTGCGTGTTGAGTGTGCTTTTTGCTATGGGCATTGTTCCGAGTGCAATGAGGAGGCGCCTGTGAGATTGACTCGTCATGGCATTACCTCGGGGCCAGTGTGGCTTACGGGCAGTATGGAGCGGTGTGTACACCGGGAATTGAATTGCCTTTGAAGTACAGTGTGTCCGCCCTATAGTGTGCGATTTGGTCACGTTTGGGAGGCACTGTGGCTGTGTTTCTGGATATCGTTGGCACTGGCAACAGCACTTTGACTTGAATTATGAGCGTTCACAGTGCAAGGAAGTAGAACATCGCCCTACTTAGTATAACTTACAAGCCCCATTGCATTTTTCTCTTCTGGCAGATTGTTTAGTTATCCAAGGATCAAGGGATATTCTCAGGTTAGAAGTACCCGGTGACCTTGTCGAGACATGAGCAGCCGGTATGAGTAGTTTGGCTGTCTCCTGGTAATACTCCATACATTTCTATACCTACTATCCCCCTATTGTGTTTCTTGCCACCCCAGGGTTTACGTGTTTTTTTAATTTGTTTATTACCTGTTCTCTCTTGGCAGTATTTTACAGAACTAGTGTCCAAAAAAGTGAAGTGGCAGCAATTCAGTGCAGCCCTGATGAAACTGCTTAACGTAATATAGCAGTGAAACATGTCGGCACTGGCAGTAGGTAATGGTATGCATGATTAGCTACCAGCCTTTTTAGTATTCAACAGCACACGATCACCGCCCTATGAATAAAATTGGTTAAGGGACTGGTGTGCTGTGTGTGTTTTTAAGCACTTGGTTATTTTTCTGTTTGTTTGTCACTAGCAGATTTTTCTGCACTTCACTATTTCTCACTTTAAATGTCGTTTGTTTTGGACACGTCTTTTCTTTCCTCTCACTTTTCTTTGAGAAGCAAGTGACCATCGATGATGAGACAGGGGCCTGTCTGGAAATTTCATACCAGTTACCCCGATGGTGGTTTTTCCGTGAGGGGTCATTTGCTTCTCGCACATATTTTCTCTCTATTATGAGGAACGTCTAATGTTTGTGGTGGACTTGTGTGACCAATTCTGGGTTGGCTCACTTTGAGTGGGTGTTCTGAGGTGTTGTCAGAGAGAACAGGTATTTTAATGTGAGCGGAGCACAGTGCATTACCTCCTTATAATGTTTATAAGAGTGTAGTGGGGAGGAGGACTCCAAAAAAAACCCCCTGTTTGGCACTGTTATAGTTGCACGAGATTGGACTGGGTCTTTATTTTGAAATACAGTTTATGAGTGGAGGGCGACCCTTTTCATTTTCCCTCTTAGCTCCTGTGTGGTTTGAAGGTTCATTGGCCACCTGGTCTCCCCGTGGCAACACAGCTTTATACCAGGGGGAGAAACAACAGAGCATATCCGGAGAGCAATCTCATTATTTGATATTGTATCTGAGATGGGGGACCAGATGGCCATGATCCTTCTCGATGCAGAGAAGGCATTCGATGGGGTGACCTGGGAATTTTATTGCGGATTCTGGAGTTAAAGGGCTTTGGTCAGGGATTTATCAGAGCAATTAAAGCTATGCATTGAAATCCATTAGCTCGGATACAAGTGATGGGAAGAGAGTCAGGGGAGGTTTTTATTTCTAGGGGAACCCGGCAAAGATGTCTCTGCTCACCCATCGTATTCGCACTATGCATCAACCCATTAGTGGAGAAGCTTTTACAGCCAGGTAAAATTAAAAATATACGTATCAAGGAGTATCAGACCAAAATACTGGCTTATGCCGATGACGTGGCAATTTTAACATCAGACCCTAAAGAGGCCCTATATGAAATCAACTGTATAACTGAGGAGCTTCGTATGCTACCTGGATACCGCCTGAATATAGAGAAAGCTATTGTTGTGTGTACAGAGAATGTTAATTTTGATGATGCAAGGCGAGCAGAATCTGCAGTCTATCTAGGGGTGCATATTACGGCGAGAGTGGATAATATAATTAAATAGAATTTTGACCCACTTATTAAAACCATAGCTCCAGAACTGAAGAAGGTTAATGGACTGCATTTATTGATTATTGGGAGTGGAAATTTCTTGAAAATGAGTGTTTTTGCCCACATTTTTATACCTATTCAGGTCAATTCCGCTTGCTTTGGAGGATCAAAGCAAGCGGAGGATGCTTTTATGATATTGATAAAAGCATCAACTCTATGTGGCAATATTGGAAGGTGAGGAGGATCGAGGAGGGTTGGCAGGTCTAAATATTACATTATATTACTGGGCCCCCTTACTGTATCAAATAGCCTTCTTACTAAATATAGACAGGAATGACGTTTAGGGTATGATTGCGAGAATTCCAACAGTGTTTGAGCTGGCAATAGGAGATGAGGTCTCTGGGGTTCTTTTGAAACAAGTGGAACAAATTTACTGTAAGAAAGTCTGGTTTCAAATTATAAAGAGTGTTTGGATGATCTGGAAGCAGGTATTAAAGTTGATTGAAATTCCTAGGGTTACTCAATACACTCCCCTGTGGCATGTATTGTTTTCCAGAGAGATTCCTATGATACTACGGGGCAGGAGTGGGAGAATAAAGGGGTTACCACTAACAGAGACTTTTATGGGGGAAAACATCAACCCCAACTTTCTCAATTACAACATCATTTCGGTGTATGCCCAAATCAGTTTTTTAAATTCATACAGATTAAGGGTATCCTTAGGGTATATAGACCAAGGGTGATGATTGAGAGGATTCCTCTGATGGATCAAATTGGAAGTGAGACTTGCAGGATTCGAGGCATATATAGTCTCTTACTAGCGGCACTGCCGGATGATTCAGAAAAGAATGAAACATTATGGGCGGCGAAATTGAATAATCAGTATGCAGACATCTATAGGAGCTTAGAAGTATCTGCAAAAAATGTTATATCCGCTAACTTAAAAGCTCAGTCACATAACATATGTAGTCTTTATTTTACTCCGGCTAAGTTACCTCGAGTTGACCCCTTGTTAGCAATTTTGGGATATGATAACACCTTGGGCTGCAATAAAGAACAAGAATATTGCCTCTTCTGAGGCACAACTATGTTTTAGAATAATGTTAACAGCCCGTTGGAAGGATGAAGATCCACCTACCTTTCAGATGTGGTTAGCTAGACTGCTAGGGGTATGGAAACAGGAAGCAGCCTTGTATGCATGTAGAGGGAGGAAAGCTAGGAGCCGGGGGTTAAAAATATTGGCTTGTATAGCGGAATGGAGTGGTGAAGCCATGGGCTTTTGATTAATAGGAATACTTGTAATGAGACCATAAAAGCTCAGTTATATAAGACCATATTTAGTCTTTATTTTACACCAGCAAAGTTATTTTCTTTGGGGAAAAGGGTTGATGATAAGTGTCTTAGGTGCGGGGTTGGCCCAGTCACCTTGATGCAAATGCTTTACGATTGTGGGGATCTGGCACTCCTAAAGTCTGGGCTCCTCGGCTTTTGGATAACCCTATTTGGCAGCAACCTCGAGCTGACCCCTACGTTAGCAATTTTGGGATATGATAACACCTTGGGGTGCAATAAAAAACAAGAATATTGCCTCTTCATAGGCACAACTATGTTTTAGAATAATGTTGACAGCCCGTTGGAAGGATAAAGATCCACCTACCTTCCAGATGTGGCTAGCTAGACTGCTAGGGGTATGGAAATAGGAAGCAGCCTTGTATGCATGTAGAGGGAGGAAAGCTAGGAGCCGGGGGTTAAAAATATGGGCATGTATAGCGGAATGGAGTGGTGAAGCCGTGGGCTTTTGATTAATAAGAATACTTGTAATGGGACCAATTTAGTTATAAAGAGTAAATCTAAAGGGTTGGTAATAGGCGTGGGTTATATATGGTATAACTGCACCTTTTTCTTATCACTTGTATATATCGCTTGTAGCATTATTAGCATCTTTTAACAGCTTATATGTGATCAGAATTTGAAATGATATTGTGTACTATGATAAAACTGGTGCTTATTTTCTTCTCCCTTTTAAAAAAAATGCTGTACAGTAAATGTATTAGATCCATTTATATAGGAGTTAGTTGTATCCAAATCTGGTAGTGGTTTTATATGGCACTATCTTTTTTTGATGAAATGGATGCTGATTTAGCTATTAGAAAAGTGTAATAGGTTTTCAACTTTCTCTCTGAGTGTATTTATTCATTTTAAAGCTTTTTCCTTATGAATTATGTATTACTTCTGTTGAAATGTCTACTCTGGGTATGAATAAAAAAATAAAAAAATAAATAGAGATTGTTTTACCTCCATTCTTGTGACTTCCTGATCGATCATTTTACAGTTCCACTTGTATACTCATTTTCAGAATGTGGATACAGATTCACTGTTTAGGCTTTAGAACTGAGCTGGGGTGTAGCTGTTTACTCTTCTACAGCTATGTGCTCGCTCTTACTCACAAAACCCAGGGTAAGTACCAGAGCCTCTTCCAAATGTTATTTTCTGGCTGTAGCTCAGACACTTACTTTGTACTAGGTGATAGCTCTCACAGTAGTAGCAATAGTGTTGGGCCAAATAGGAGTATCCCAAATATGGCCACAATGAAGAGGAAAATCTATGCACCTGGCTGTCATCTGCCCTCTTTTAGCCCCCTGACCTCTTTTTCACCTTCAGACGAATGTGCTAGCATCAGGCATTATCTGCTATCACTCAGAGACCAAAGGGTAACTGTCCTGGCTTTTTACTGACTTTGCATGTTCTGATTTTCCAGCAAATACTTACTTGTGTTTTGACAAAGGTCAGAGTTTCTCGGGGCTTGGCACACAAGCAAAAATAAGGGATATCCTAATGCATGTGACCTAGAATCACATAGGAGTCCTCCTGCTTTAGGAATTTTCATTTTCCTAAGGTCCTTTAATGTTTTTGGGTATTCCTTTCCCCTTCTGGATTTATTCCATGTTCTCATTTTTGGGGTACTTTTGGTCATCCTGGTTCTCATCCCAGCCCCAATCCAACTGGTTCTGGCTCTGGTCCACCCTGCTGGCAGTCACTGAACATCTGAGGGCATCACAGGACTTGGGCAACACCTCAGCTCTGATCCTGCTAGATCTCAGTGCGGCCTTCGACATGGTCTCCCTCGAGATTCTGCTCCATTGTCTCTGGAGATCAGGGTCAGTGGCGGGGCCCTGGCCTGGTTTGCTTCTTTTCTATCTGACCGCTCCTTCCAGATCCATGCCCCCCATACCTATCGTGCATGCACCCCCTCAACTGCGGTGTCCGCCAGGGCTCCGCTCTCAGCCCTACGCTATTTAAAGTGTACGTCTGCCCCCTTGCCCTCTTGGCCAAAGAACGGAAGATCAATATGATTTCTTACGTGGACGACACACAGCTGATTTTCACCTTCTCTAAGAACACCGCGCAAGACCAGCTAAAATTCAGTGAAGAGGTTCTGGCCATCTCAGATTGGATGGCTGAGAACTATCTTCAACTCAATTCCTCTAAGGCGGAGGTGCTCCTGATTGGCCATGACTCATGTAAATGGGACCATCAGTGGAAGCCCTCGACACTGGGTCCGCCCCCCAACCTAAAGAGGCAGTTAAGAACCTGGGGGTCCTGATGGACAACTCCCTCTCTTTCGAACTGCATGCAAAAAAAGTTGCAGGAACCTGCTTCAGCCGCCTTCGCGGACTCAAACCCATCCTGGGATTCTTTGAGGCCCCCACCCGTCAAGTTATCATTCAATCAATGGTTCTGTCACATCTTGACTATTGCAATGGGCTATTATTGGGCACCAATAAAACGGTCACAAACAGACTTCAAAGGGCTCAAAATGCGGCCTCCCGCACTCTGTTTGCCCTACCCAAATTTTATTGCACCTCCCACCTTCTGCATCGCCTGCATTGGCTGACCATGAAACAGAGAATCCAAATTAAGACTCTCTGTTTGACTCATAAGATCCTACACGGCCAGGGCCCCCAGCTGCTGTAGGGACTCTGTACTTTCTATGTTACCACACGAGCACTGTGCTCTACAGACCTACATCTGGCCTGCACCCCCCGCAAGAGCAGGAGGCCGCTTCTTCAGGTTTTTGGCCCCGCCCTATGGAATTCTATTCCACTTAAGGCGCGCAGCACACAAGATCACTGGTCCTTTCGTAAGCAGATTAAAACCTGGCTGTTCGCCTCCACTTAGTGAGGCTGCTGCTAGCGCCTATTTCCGAAAGTGACTATACATCTGTGTCCTCTCTGCTGTGCCTTTTCCCTGGTCCTGTCTGCGAGCGCTGGGACGCCCTGTTGCTGGGGCAGCCATGTGCTATATAAGCTAGTTTAACATAACATAACATAACACCCTGGTACTAGATGTCTGAATCTTGTGCATCTGGTCTAGTACTTCCCAACCCTTGTCTTCCTGGTCCTACCTCTGGCCCTTCCTTGTATTAGCCTTCCCAGGTCTCCTGTTCCTGGTACTACTGATTGTTCCCACCCTGATCCCGCTAGTCTCCAACTAGCTCTGTTGTTCTGGTTCTCCTTATGTTCGTCATCGTAATTCTGCTTGAACTGGTCCCTGTCCTTACGGTCCACCTGGTACTGTGTAAACTTGTCACCTTAGGCTGGACCTGGTCATATTGGTTTTGGCCTGGTAACATTGTTTTTGTTTGTCCTGGTCCTCCTGATCCTCACCATTCTGCCCCTCCTGTTATTCTTTGTGCTTACGGTTTTTATCCCTGTGGTTATGGCTCTTATGGTCCTCCCAGCCCTGTTCCTGGTCCTTCTTATACTGATCCTTCTTTTCCACCTAGTCCTCCCCCTCATCTAGTTCCTTGTCTTAATAGCCCTAGTCCGCATGTTCTTGATCTAACTAGTTCTCCTGGTCCATCTCAATCTTATCATGATACTCTTGTCCCTGGTCTTCTTGTTCCTTTTCATTCTGTTTCTGCAGTAACTTGTACACTTGGTCCAAATCCTCCTTGACCAGGTCATCCTGTTCTTAGCCACCTGATTGGTCAACTTGGCTCCCCATGTCCTGGTTCTCCATTTCCTCCTCATCCTAGTCCGCCTTGATACTGCTGTGCCTCTGTTACTTGATCTTCCTTTTCCGCTTGGTTGTGGTCCCACTCATCCTCCTTGCCCTGGTCCTCTTAGCTCTTGATGTGATGGCTCTGGCTGCCTGATCAACTCCTCCTGATTCTCAAGGTCCTATTCTCCTTGTCTTCCTCACTCTTAGTCTGGTTTTTCTAGCACTTGTCATCTTATTCCTTTCACACAGTCCATGTTCTCTTCCTGGTTTGTGCTCACTAGACTTAATCCTCTTGTGTCTGACCCTTGTTTGGGTCTTTGTATGCCTAATACTCTTGGCCCTGATCTTCATGGTCATCCTGGTCCTTCCAGGCCCCTTCTCCAGGCTTTTCCTGTTCCTTCATGGTCCTCTTCATCCTTGTCCCCATGACCTGGTCTTTCTGATTCTCCTCAGCCAGTTCATTAAATTCCTGGAACTCCAGCTCCTGATAATGTTGGTGTTAGACCTGTCTGCCTTTTTGCGTAGTCCCTCCAATTCATTATTTATTTTGTCCCCTTTTTGCCCCTCATGCCTTTATTTATTTTTGTGTCCACTAGCTTTTTCAAGTTGTTGGTCTAGGGGATAGGTGTTTTTTCACCCTCATAGTTTTTCACCTCAGGCCTAGAGGCCTTTCTTGACAGGAATTCCCTTGGAGTCACAAAATGGTGGCTACCAACTGTCCCAACTGTCATACCTGGAACCTGTCCCATAGGATAGAGTAGGGCATTCCAGAACCTTCTGGTCCCTTCTGGACCTCTGAGGGTCAGCCTATAAAAGGCGGAATGCTGGTCAGCCATTTTGTCTTGCAGTGTGGGCTGGTTGGAGGACAGGCTGTAGCGGAAGGTGGGGGTAGGATAGTCAAAGGGTTGACCTCCCAGTTTAGGGACGCTCCTTATTGATTCACCACCCGTCCTCCCTTTGGTTACTTGACCTGACCCCGCTGGGTGAGAAATCCTGAAGACCCTGGGCACCAATTCTCCCCGGGTCCCAGTGTAAGGCGTGGGTGAGGGAGCTTGTATGAAGCGGAGCTCCATCCCCTGGACAGTGAGAGAAAAGGGAAGGACCATCTAGCCCTTCCAACCGACCCCCTCCTATTCCCCCCTCATCTGGTAACGTGGGTCTGAACTGCCTTGAGATCTCAAGAGTGTTAATCCTGCTCTGGGACGATATTAAGGATAGTGCCACAGAGCAACCCGACTCCCGAATTTCTCCTTACCCTCGGTTATATCAAGATCCTGTGGGAACTGAGGGAGATTATCGCGCCCCTGCCGGGTGCCCCCCTGCCTGCAACTCCAGCGGATTCCTGGTTTATGGCAGAGAGGCTCGGAGAAGCCGTCGAGTGGTAGTGACCTAGTACCGCTTCTGCGTGGAGGAGAGGGAGAAGCGTCTCTCCTTGGTGTCAGCGCAGTGGAGGCGGGTCCGAAGAAGCGCCCTGAAGCTCGAGGTGAGAGGCGGCGCCAGCGTGAGAGTGAAGCGTCTCCCCTTTGGTGCCAGCGCAGTGGAGGTGGGTCCGGAAGGAGTGTCCTGAGGCCCGAGGTGAGAGGCGGCGCCAGTGTGGGCGTCCCGCGCATGCCAGGAGGAGTAGTGCTTCCCTCGACCGGCGCGAAGGAGAGGTGAGGAGAAGCGCCGAAGGAGTCTGTGGGGAAATCCCCTCGCGGGAGCTCCGCGGGAGGAGCGGCTGACTGGGGACAGGGGCGGAGCCCTTCCTACCCCCCGGGAAAGTCCAACACCGAGATCCCTGGCAATTGTGGAAAAAGGACTGAATCCTCCCGCTTGCAGGCTTGATTCAATGGCCGGAAGCCAGCCAATGAAGCGGAATAGGTGAGGAGAGTGAGGGAAGGTAACAGAGGAGATCAGCAATCCTTTTGGGAACGGGTGAGAGTGAAGATTCTTCCCCAAAGCTTGGAGTTGGGCTAGGTAACAGTCGATGACTGAGAGAGATTGACTGCATATACTCTGTAAAACCTTGGGAAACAGCTGAAGGTTGAATTATACTCTTGGAAATTACTGTCAGCAGTAGCTGAAGGTGCCGCATAGCCCTGTTCTCAGGCAGAAGGAAAAAAGTAGAGTTGAGAAGCTGTATTTGCTAGCCTGTATTTGTGAAGAAGCCAAATCTAGAAAATATTCCTTTGAATGAATTAGGTTCAATCAGAGAAGTGAAGTCCAGCTAAATACAGTCATTGCTTCTGGGAATCAAAGCGTTGTGTTGTTGTGCAGGAAAGCCAAAGAGTGAAGTAACTTGTCAACTGTGAAGACATTTCCAAATCTCCTGTGGAATGTAATATAATGAACTGTTCTAACTAAAGCTATATAATTGACAAAAAGAGCAAAGAATATTTTTATAAACAAGCTCGTATTTTTCCAAGCATTGGTGTAGCGTCATTTTTTAGTGTTATTGCGTTGGATTACTGCTGGGTGGCTTGCAACCTTTACACATGTGCCTCTAGTGATTGTGTCTTACCCTAGGCCAGGCTACCCTTGGTGACCTGACATATTTAGGTTCCAACAAGTTGGTGTCTAGCGGTGGGATCCTGACTGTGGTTGCAACTACTCAGTAGTAATTGAGCGTAATTCACTAGCCTACACCAGGAGTTTTCTCCTAGCGGCCCTCCTAATTTTTACTTTTGTTTTTCCAAATTTGTTCCTGGTGGTGGGGTGGAGGTAGCTTCAGGTTGCCCTTGCAACTCAAATTTCCTTGGGTGTGTAACTTTGTATTACCTATTGAAAAATGGAGTTTGCACTAGAGAAACTAGACACCTATTCTGTGGCACAGCTGAAAGATTTCTGCCAACAAATGGGGGTATTTTTTAAGCATGGTGCCAGAAAGGGGGAACTCCAAACCAGTCTAAGGGCTTGGGGGGAAGCACACAAAGAAGGGAAGGAGGAGGATGAAGGGGCAGACCGGGACACGGTTGTGGAGATAGATAGATTATTCCACTCAGAGGGGGAAAACCTACTCCCAGGACCAGTGTCTTACTCCAGGAGGGGCAGTAGCGTCTCCGGGGGAAGCTTAACCAAAGCAGATCTCACTGACAGGAGGGAGATGAGACAATTAAAATGAGAGTTGGCTAAGCTGGAGCAGGAGAAGGAGGAGCGGAGGATGGCTCATGAGTTCAGGTTGAAAGAGTTAGAACTCAAGACCCTGCACCGGGGGTCCTCTCCTGTAATGAATGGTGGCAGCGAATCCAAAGAAACAGCCAGGGAGTCCAGACCCTATTTGCCAAAAGACCTTATTGCTAGCTTTAGTCAGGGGGATGACATAGCCAAGTGGTTGGCTGCCTATGAGGTCTCCTTAAGAGCCCATGGGGTGCACGAGAAGCACTGGGGGGGTAGTTTGTATAAGTACATGCCTCCTGCTGGTCGGGACACCTTGCTGGCCCTGGAACCAGAGGAGCAGACCAACTACCCCACCATGAAGCTGGCCTTGGTTAGGAAGTTTGGGTTAACCCCAGAAAGATATCGTCAGAAGTTCAGGGGGAGCCACAAGCTAAGCACCCAGGACTGGGTGGACTTCCTTGATTATGCAAGAAAGGCCTAGGAGGGCTGGGTCAAGGGCAGTGAGGTGAAGGATTATGAGGGGTTGTATGATCTATT
This sequence comes from Lissotriton vulgaris, assembly GCF_964263255.1. Lineage (NCBI taxonomy): Eukaryota > Metazoa > Chordata > Amphibia > Caudata > Salamandridae > Lissotriton > Lissotriton vulgaris. The sequence goes on along the minus strand of NW_028253889.1, from coordinate 24,312 downwards.
TTTGAAAGAGCACCTCCTTGAGAAATGCTTTTCCGAGCTGCGCCAACACCTGGTGGACAGCAAGCTGACCAATCCCCGGAAGCTTGCAGAGGAGGCGGACATCTGGGCAAGTACCCAGGTGTCCTCAAAGGGGACTGGAGGGGATTCCCAAAAGGCCGGACAGGGCGCCCACCAGAAGAAGGAGGGGGGGAGATAAAAAGAGGGAGTTCTCTAAAGGTCCCCAAAACAATTTCCAAGGAAAGGGAACAGGTTTCACCCCTAAAGCAAACCCGCCCAGAAACCCTAATCCTGGCCAAAGCCAGCAGCCAAGGGTTCTCCACTGTTCTGAGTGTGGTGGTGTTGGACATTTTAAGGGAGTATCAGTATCAAAAAGCTTTATTCGATTTTAAGTTTTAAAATCATAAAAGCATACAGACAAATACTACAATACATTTTAAAACATTTTAAAATAAATCTCTTAATAGTTTTAGGTTTCACAATTAATGGATTAAACACACTTTTATACAACTTTTAGGCAACGTTGTAGGGAACAGTAGTCTACAAGATTTAGTAATTATGACACAGAAAACTATTATGCGACGGTTTGGGACAATTAAAAGCCACTGAAAAACTGCTGCCATTACTTAAAGGGTTCCTCTACCCCCCGGGATGTAGTCACTGCCCTGGGAACTAGGGGAAAGCGTGTAGGGCGTATAGGGGTAAAAGTCTTGTAGAGTCCAGGTGGAAATAAGTCCGTCTCCATTTTGAGGTGGCCACGTCTGCATGTATGGCACAATGTGTCTACTCCTGAACCGTATCAGGATCAGATCCCCCGAGATGTCTTTTTTAAGAGGTCCAAGCCATCCCACCCTCCGGACACTAATTATTCGGCCATCAAGATGGTAAGGCAGAGGTCTGTTTTTGGATAGCCAGAACTTGACCTTGTTCATAAGTTCGTGGTGTCTCTCGGCTTTACCTTTTGTTAGTTCAGGGACTCCCGTGAGAACAATTACAAAGGGTGCTGCTTCTGGAGGTAAGTGTATGTGGGTGGTGCGCACATGTTTAAACGGGATGTGACGAGGAGTTGTCAATTTCGGTGGGGCTTTGGGATTGATAGGCAAAGAGGAGGTGGAGGTTGGCAATTGAGTAGGCGCCGCTTCATATGGTGTAATCAAATTAGGGAGATTTGAAGGGGCGGTTGTTGACGAGCAATGAGTAGTTACAGCGTGGGCTGGGGGTTTCAGGAGAGATTCGATGGAGTTCTCCAACCCCGTAAGCTTATTCCCCAGCGTGGTGATTTTGTCCATCAAGGGGTTTATTAAGGATTTGAGCAATTGCTCGATCATGGACAGAAAGGCCTGGTTAGAAGGAGATGATAAGTCCTCTAGATTGACACCAGGTGGGAGAGTAAAGGATGAATTAATTAAAGGTGAAATTGGACTTGGAGAAGGTTTATCAGATGTTAGGGATTTGGTAGAACTCCCATTGTCTTTGTTCCCAACAGTCTTCCCTTTGGCAGGCGTAACCCTAGATGATGATGTAAGTTTAATATCAGGAAGAGATTTCAGCTCCCTTGGACATGGTGGTAAGCCGCAGGATTTTAACGTGGGAGGGAGTGCTGCTGGAACATACTTGACCTTGCACAGACTATTTAAGTCATCCAACCATGGGAAACTAGGTGGAGACTGAGCGAAAATATCGTCCGGGATTGTATTGGCCATATCCCCTGATTTGGGTTTAGACATGGATAATGAAATACGAGTCAGTGAGTTACCTCAGAACATGCAAATGGAGTAGCCCGTCCCCGTCCTCCTCTGTCCGATGAGGGCCGTAGAGGGCCCGCCCTTTGCCCGGGCTTAGCCCCGTGCACAGACCCGCGTGCGTCCCGCGTCGCGGGACCTCTCGTGTCTTTTTCTGCGCCTCCAGGCGCGTCACGGGCGTCAGCGCCCGCAGGGGATGCCGGGATTAGTAGTTCTCCCTCCGCGCTGCGGCCACCTGGTGTTCCTCGGCGGCGGCGGGAGGGAGGGCAGCCGGTCAATGGGGAAATCGGAACCCACCCCACTAGACTTGCAGGCGAGGGACAAGGTGCTCCTGGCAGGTGAGGGTAGCGCTGCCAGTCAAGCGCTGGGAAGCCCGCTCTGCCGGACCTCTCGTGTCTTTTTCTGCGCCTCCAGGCGCGTCACGGGCGTCAGCGCCCGCAGGGGATGCCGGGATTAGTAGTTCTCCCTCCGCGCTGCAGCCACCTGGTGTTCCTCGGCGGCGGCGGGAGGGAGGGCAGCCGGTCAATGGGGAAATCGGAACCCACCCCACTAGACTTGCAGGCGAGGGACAAGGTGCTCCTGGCAGGTGAGGGTAGCGCTGCCAGTCAAGCGCTGGGAAGCCCGCTCTGCCGGACCTCTCGTGTCTTTTTCTGCGCCTCCAGGCGCGTCACGGGCGTCAGCGCCCGCAGGGGATGCCGGGATTAGTAGTTCTCCCTCCGCGCTGCGGCCACCTGGTGTTCCTCGGCGGCGGCGGGAGGGAGGGCAGCCGGTCAATGGGGAAATCGGAACCCACCCCACTAGACTTGCAGGCGAGGGACAAGGTGCTCCTGGCAGGTGAGGGTAGCGCTGCCAGTCAAGCGCTGGGAAGCCCGCTCTGCCGGACCTCTCGTGTCTTTTTCTGCGCCTCCAGGCGCGTCACGGGCGTCAGCGCCCGCAGGGGATGCCGGGATTAGTAGTTCTCCCTCCGCGCTGCGGCCACCTGGTGTTCCTCGGCGGCGGCGGGAGGGAGGGCAGCCGGTCAATGGGGAAATCGGAACCCACCCCACTAGACTTGCAGGCGAGGGACAAGGTGCTCCTGGCAGGTGAGGGTAGCGCTGCCAGTCAAGCGCTGGGAAGCCCGCTCTGCCGGACCTCTCGTGTCTTTTTCTGCGCCTCCAGGCGCGTCACGGGCGTCATTTTAAGGGAGATGTCAGATGCCCAAAGAGACCACCCCCTCCCACCGGAGGAAAACCACCAGGAGTAGCTAGTGTAGCGCTCGGGGAGGAGTTGCCCTTAGATAAGGGGGGTGAGTGGGCGGGTGTCACCTTAGTGTCCCTGGGAGAACGGGAGATGGTTCCTAAGATCCAGGTGCCCCCAAATACTGCTAAGTATGGGCAATGGGTCACCATCAATGGCCAGAGAGGGGAGGCTCTGAGAGATACAGGAGCCAGTATGACTATGGTGAGAAGTCAACTGGTGTCTCCAGAGCAGGTGGTTCCCCATGTACTCCACCCCGCCGCGATGGCTGATGGCAGAATGGGCCACTATCCAGTGGCTGAGGTTCCCTTTGAGTGGGAAGGGGTTGCAGGTTCACTTCGAGTTGCCGTAAGCCCTGCCGTGCCAGTTGATTGTCTGCTGGGGAATGATATGGAGCACAACGCTTGGAGAGAGGTGGAATACCGGACGCACACTGCGATGCTGGGTACACCTGACTGGGCCTGTGTGAGCACACGGTCTGCGACTGCCCGGAGAGGGAGTTCGCCTGGGTTGGAGCCTGGAACAATGGCCCAACCCGCTGCCAAAAAGGGACAGACCCGAAGATAGGAAGAGCCTGCTTCGGCTTCCACACCCTATGTGACAGATCGGCCACCTGTGGTGGTGGACCAGGAGTCCGTGGAGGGGGAAGTAGACTCTCTGGAGGATTTACCCATCCCTGCTGAGTGGCATGTGGAGGGAGGACCTACCAGAGAGGAATTCTGTAAGGGGCAGAGGGAGTGCCCTACCCTTGAGAGACTGAGGCGACAGGCTAAAGCCCAGGCAGCAGGTGATGTTATGGGACACTACCATATTTACTGGGAGGATGGACTCCTCTACAGTGAACCCAAGGTACCCTTACCTGGTTCATCAAGGGCCTTGGTAGTCCTGCAACAATACCGAGCCTTTCTGCTGGAATTGGCTCATGCTATACCCTTGGCAGGACACTTAGGTCAGGATAAGACCTTTGCTCGGCTTGTCCTTCACTTTTACTGGCCTCAGATGAAAGTGGCGTCCAACACTTACTGTCGGACATGTGTATCCTGCCAGGCCAGTGGGAAAACAGGGGTGAAGCTGAAGGCTCCCCTGGAACCACTTCCAGTCGTTAGCACCCCCTTTGAAAGGGTGGGCATCGACATTGTAGGGCCTTTAGATCCACCAACAACAGCTGGTCACAGGTTCATCCTGGTTCTGGTGGATCATGCCACACGGTACCCAGAGGCAATTCCTCTGAGGACAGTTACTGCACCTGTGGTGGCTAGGGCCCTAATGGGGATCTTTACCCGAGTGGGTTTCCCCAAAGAATTTGTGTCTGACAGGGGGACAAACTTTATGTCAGCTTATATGCGGGCAATGTGGAAGGAGTGTGGAGTGACCTACCGGTTCACCACTCCCTATCACCCCCAGTCGAATGGACTGGTTGAGAGGTTCAACAAAACCTTGAAGGGCATGATCAGAAGTCTGCCTGAAAGCCTGCGGAGGAAATGGGACGTCCTCCTACCCTGTTTGCTATTCTCCTACAGGGAAGTGCCACAAGAGGGAGTGGGCTTCAGCCCCTTTGAACTTCTGTATGGGCACCCTGTACGCGGTCCTCTCAGCCTGGTGAAGGATGGTTGGGAAAAGTCTCCCAGGAAACCCCCCCAGGATGTGGTGAGCTACATGCTGGCCTTCAGGAGCCAAATGGCGAAGTTGTGGAAGCAAGCTTCTGACAACTTGGAGGCCAGCCAGGCAGTCATGAAAGAGTGGTATGACCACAATGCTCACCAGGTGGAATTGGAGCCTGGCCAGAAAGTGTGGGTGATGGAACCTGGAGAGCTTAGTGCCCTCCAGGATCGCTGGACAGGCCCATTTGAAGTGTTGGAAAAGAAGGGTAAGGCCACATACCTGGTGGACCTTAAGACCCCTCGACAGCCCCTACGGGTGCTGCATGCCAACCGACTCAAACCCCACCATGAGAGGCCCGAGGTCATTTTAATGATGGTGACTGATGGGGAAGAGGAAGCGGAAAGCGAACCTCTCCCAGACTTGTTCTTGTCTCAAGAGAAGGATGGGTCAGTGGAAGGAGTGATTCTCTCTCCCACTCTAACTCCTGAACAGCGGGAGGACTGCCGCCAGATACTGGAGCAGTACTCTACGTTGTTCTCCCTTGTCCCGGGAAGGACTCACCTGTGTACCCATGATGTGGACACAGGGGACAGCCCACCAGTGAAGTCGAAGACCTACCGGCTGTCCGACAAGGTGAAGGCTAGCATCCATGGAGAGGTTGCCAAGATGCTAGAGCTGGGAGTTATAGAACCTTCCAGCAGCCCTTGGTCCAGTCCGGTGGTGCTAGTGCCAAAAGCCGCTCCACCAGGCACCACACCAGAACTGAGGTTCTGTGTGGATTACCGGGGACTGAACTCAGTTACAAAGACTGATGCTCATCCGATCCCTAGGGCGGATGAATTAATTGACCGGCTAGGAGCTGCCCAATACCTAAGTACCTTTGACCTCACTTCAGGGTACTGGCAGATCTCCTTGACAGATGGAGCAAAGGAAAGGTCAGCCTTCTCCACGCCTGAGGGACACTTCCAATTTTGTGTAATGCCCTTTGGGCTCAAAAATGCCCCAGCCACATTTCAGCGGCTGGTGAATCAGGTCCTCTCTGGAATGGAGAGTTTCTCCGCTGCTTACCTGGATGACATTGCTGTCTTCAGTAGCAGTTGGGAGGACCATTTGCAACATTTGCAAGCAGTTCTCCAGGCCCTGAAACAAGCTGGATTGACAATCAAGGCCAGCAAATGCCAGATTGGGCAGGGGTCGGTTGTGTACCTTGGACACTTGGTGGGTAGGGGGTCAGTGCACCCCCTGCAGGCAAAGATTGAGACAATCATGGCCTGGGAACCCCCCAAGACACAGACTGAGGTCCGAGCTTTCCTGGGCCTCACAGGCTACTACCGTCGCTTTGTGAAGGGGTATGGCACTATTGTAGCGCCCCTCACAGAGCTCACCTCCAAGAAACAACCTCGACGGGTAGTCTGGACGAACGCTTGTCAGCAAGCTTTTGAGAAACTGAAGCAGGCAATGTGTCCTGAGGGCCCCAGACCTCTCCAAGGAGTTCATTGTCCAGGCAGATGCATCAGAACATGGCATTGGGGCAGTGTTATCGCAACTGAATGAAGAGGGCCTGGATCAGCCTGTAGTCTTCTTATCCAGGAGACTGCTTCCCCGGGAACAGAAGTGGAGTGCAATCGAGAGGGAAGCTTTCGCGGTGGTGTGGGCTCTGAAGAAGCTGCGGCCATACCTGTTTGGCTCGCACTTCCTGGTTCAGACTGACCACCGCCCCCTTTGTTGGCTAATGCAGATGAAGGGGGAGAATCCCAAGCTGTTGAGGTGGTCCATCTCCCTACAGGGAATGGACTTCCGGGTGGAACATCGACCTGGAGTTGACCACGCCAATGCAGACGGTCTCTCTAGGTATTTCCGCCTTAGTGATGAGGACTGCCAAGGGGTTGGGTAGTTCTCCCCACTTTCAGCTGGGGAGGACGCGTGTTAGACCTGTCTGACTTTTTGCGTAGTCCCTCCAATTTATTATTTATTTTGTCCCCTTTTTGCCCATCATGCCTTTATTTATTTTTGTGTCCACTAGCCTTTTCAAGGTGTTGGTCTAGGGGATAGGTGCTTTTTCACCCTCATACTTTTTCACCTCAGGCCTAGAGGCCTTTCTTGACAGGAATTCCCTTGGAGTCACAAAATGGTGGCTACCAACTGTCCCTACTGTCATACCTGGAACCTGTCCCATAGGATAGAGTAGGGAATTCCAGAACCTTCTGGTCCCTTCTGGACCTCTGAGGGTCAGCCTATAAAAGGCGGAATGCTGGTCAGCCATTTTGTCTTGCAGTGTGGGCTGGTTGGAGGACAGGCTGTAGTGGAAGGTGGGGGTAGGATAGTCAAAGGGTTGACCTCCCTGTTTAGGGACGCTCCTTATTGATTCACCACCCGTCCTCCCTTTGGTTACTTGACCTGACCCCGCTGGGTGAGAAATCCTGAAGACCCTGGGCACCAATTCTCCCCGGGTCCCAGTGTAAGGCGTGGGTGAGGGAGCTTGTATGAAGCGGAGCTCCATCCCCTGGACAGTGAGAGAAAAGGGAAGGACCATCTAGCCCTTCCAACCGGCCCCCTCCTATTCCCCCCTCATCTGGTAACGTGGATCTGAACTGCCTTGAGATCTCAAGAGTGTTAATCCTGCTCTGGGATGATATTAAGGATAGTGCCACAGAGCAACCCGACTCCCGAATTTCTCCTTACCCTCGGTTATATAAAGATCCTGTGGGAACTGAGGGTGATTATCGCGCCCCTGCCGGGTGCCCCCCTGCCTGCACCTCCAGCGGATTCCTGGTTTATGGCAGAGAGGCTCGGAGAAGCCGTCGAGCGGTAGTGACCTGGTACCGCTTCTGCGTGGAGGAGAGGGAGAAGCGTCTCTCCTTGGTGTCAGCGCAGTGGAGGCGGGTCCCGTAGGAGTGTCCTGAGGCCCGAGGTGAGAGGCGGCGCCAGCGTGGGTGTCCCGCGCATGCCAGGAGGAGTAGTGCTTTCCTCGACCGGCGCGAAGGAGAGGTGAGGAGAAGCGCCGAAGGAGTCTGTGGGGAAATCCCCTCGCGGGAGCTCCGCGGGAGGAGCGGCTGACTGGGGACGGGGGCGGAGCCCTTCCTACCCCCCGGGAAAGACCAACACCGAGATCCGTGGCAATTGTGGAAAAAGGACTGAATCCTCCCACTTGCAGGGCTGATTCACTGGCCGGAAGCCAGCCAATGAAGCGGAATAGGTGAGGAGAGGGAGGGAAGGTAACAGAGGAGATCAGCAATCCTTTTGGGAACGGGTGAGAGTGAAGATTCTTCCCCAAAGCTTGGAGTTGGGCTAGGTAACAGTCGATGACTGAGAGAGATTGACTGCATATACTCTGTAAAACCTTGGGAAACAGCTGAAGGTTGAATTATACTCTTGGAAATTACTGTCAGCAGTAGCGGAAGTTGCCGCATAGCCCTGTTCTCAGGCAAAAGGAAAAAAGTAGAGTTGAGAAGCTGTATTTGCTAGCCTGTATTTGTGAAGAAGCCAAATCTAGAAAATATTCCTTTCAATGTATTAGGTTCAATCAGAGAAGCGAAGTCCAGCTAAATACAGTCATTGCTTCTGGGAATCAAAGGGTTGTGTTGTTGTGCAGGAAAGCCAAAGAGTGAAGTAACTTGTCAACTGTGAAGAAATTTATAAATCTCCTGTGGAATGTAATATAATGAACTGTACTAACTAAAGCTATATAATTGACAAAAAGAGCAAAGAATATTTTTATAAACAAGCTCGTATTTTTCCAAGCATTGGTGTAGCGTCATTTTTGAGTGTTATTGCGTTGGATTACTGCTGGGTGGCTTGCAACCTTTACACATGTGCCTCTAGTGATTGTGTCTTACCCTAGGCCAGGCTACCCTAGGTGACCTGACATATTTAGGTTCCAACAGTTGGTAGCTGCTTTCACCTTACCTCTCATATCCTGGTCCTCTTAGGCCTCACTCTCTTGGCTCCTGTCCTCTTAGTTTGGATCATCCTGGCCCTCCTGGCTCTGCACCTTTTGTTAATGTTTTTGCCGGCACTGCACCAACTGATCTCAGCCTTCTTGGTGCTGGCTTTCTTTGTTTGAGCCTATCTCAGTCTGGTCATTTTGGTCCTGGTCCATCTGGTCATCCAGGTCCAGTCCTCTTGGTCTGGCTGTTTTTGTCCTTTTGATGTTCCTTGCCTTGGTCCTGCTACCACCATGTCCTGGTCTGTCTGTTCTACTTGGTGTTCCATGGCCTGCCCCTAAGGCCCCTGGGACTCCTATGCCTGTCCCTGTACTCTTGATCACAATCCCTCTAATCAGTAGCAGTACAATGCAGCACATACAGCGAAATTTGTTTAATTTATTTATATGCTTACTTACCTCTAATCAGCCATAATCCATAGTTTACTACTCCCCACCCTGCCCCTCCCCCACCCCACGTCAGCGCCCAGCAGAACTCCCACCATGGGCCGCTACTGCCTCTAATCCTCCTTACTCTGGTCCTCCTGCCTCTGGTCCATCAGGTATCCTTGGCACTGGCCCCCTCTCTTCTTTGCTTATTCTGGTCCCCTCGTCCTACTGGCCATAATCCTTATGCTCCCAATCATTTTAGCCTACTGTATTTAAATTTAATCCTCATGGCTTTGGTCGCCCTGCTCCTTGTCATTCTATACGAACTAGCCATGGTTCTTCTTTTCTGGTCCTCCTTATCCTGGCTATCCTGTTTCTCCTCTTTCTGGCCATCCTGTTCCTAATCCTGTTCCTGGCCCTATGGACTGAGTTCACCCTGTCCTGATGTCCCTAGGCATGATTCACAAAGGTAAACTCACGCTTTTGTATACGTTTGCTACTTTTAGGATTCACAAAGGTAAATTTAGACCAAAAATCTAAGTTTTTGACTTTCAGTATTCACACAAACCATTCACGAGTAGTAGCTTTAAGTTAGCAGTTCTGCGGAATCTCCGCCCGAGTGAGAAGATTCTTCTCTGGGTGCAGAGACTCCACTCTGGGTGCAAAGAGTACACCCCGGGTGAGGAATCTGTGGATGCAAAGACACCACTCGTAAATGTCTTTTGTGACTACCGAAAGTCGTAAGCTTAGCTTTGTGGTCTAGGTTTACCTTTGTGGTTGTTATAAACCTTGTCTTTTGGCCAGCCTGGCCATTCTTGGTTCCCCCAGTCTTGCCCCATCTGGCACTGGTCCTTTTCAGTCCTCTTGACCCTGGTCACCGCACTGTGTCCTAGTTCTTTTCACCATGAACTTCTTAGTTCTGGTAACTTAAATCCTGGTCCTGGAGACCCTCTGAACTCTTCTATGTTGGCACTTTTCATTTTTGTTTTTCTGTTTGGTTGGTCCCGGTACTACTCTATCTGTTCCTTGTTTTCTTGGCCCTGCTAGCAATGCAGTCATAGGCCCTGGCACCCTTGATCCAGATTTATCTTGTTTGGTTCCTCCTGAGCCTGGCTATTTTAGACTAGTCCTGCTGGCCACCATTGTCCATTCCTCTTGGTCTTCCAGATTATGTTTGACTTGCTTACCTCATGTCTTCTTCACCCTGGCTCTGCTACTTGAGATGATTGCTTTACATGACGCTGAGCTCAGTTCCGCTAGGTCCTGATTTCATGGCCATTTTAACCCTGCTTCCGATCCTCCTTGTATTGATCTTTTTAGTGCACCTAGGGCCAGATGTAGGAGCCCTAATACCAATCGGAAACGGCCAATTTCGGCCGTTTCCGACCGGTATTTGGGTTTTCAGATGTAGGGGCATGTTTTTTAAGAATCAGTAATTTTTCCGATTCAGTAAATATACCGATTCTGTAAAATACCGAATCAGTATATTTACCGAATTGGTAAATCCATATGTAGGTGACACTCCTGAGAGTGCCACAGGCCCTTAAGAGTCGGTATTTTACCACACAATCCTATTGTGTGGTAAAATACCGAATTCAGGTGTGCATGCACATCTGTGCATGCACACCTGTGCAATGTGACACACAGACATGCCCTTAGGGCATGTCTGTGTGCCACATGGCACACATGCATGTATTTGGGGTGCTAGAGGGTGTCAAAGTGACACCCCCTGCACCCTTGCTGGAATCGGTATTTACCGAATCGGTAAATACTGATTCGGTAATGCCCATTGATTCCTACGGGCTTTAATACCCATAGGAATCAATGGGCATTACCGAATCGGTATTTACGGAATCGGTCAATACCGAATCCTAACGATTCAGTATTTACCGATTCTGTGATACCTACACCCCCCCCCCCTCTATTTTACCACTTCTTAAATACCGAATCGGTCAAATTCGGTATTTAAGAAGTGGTAAAATAAAATTACCTACATCTAGGCCCAAGTCTGCCGTGCTCTGGTCTTCTGTCAGTCTTCCTAATCCTAGTCCTGCTTATCCTGGTCTCTTGGTCCTAATGGTCGTTGCCCTCCTGGCCCTGTGCTTCATTTAAAAAAAAAAGTTTGTTACAGAGTTTTATATATCGCAAACTTGACCCGAATCGGGTATCAGAGCGCTTTACATAGTAACAGTTGCATTACATGAGGACACATTCATCTTTGTTGAGATTAAGTGATTTGCCCAGAATCACAGGATGTTCAGCGTCATTGCCGAGCCTCAAACCCAGTTCCCCCGGTTCGAGGTCGACCGCCCTAGCGATTAGGCCAACTCCTCTCCCTGTACTAGTAATAGTATTCTTCGATCTGGTCCTGGTCCTAGTCCTCATTCTCCCCGTCCTCATGTTTTTGCAATAACAGATAATCCTAGTCTTGCCTAGTTCTGATGTTCCATGACCACTGGTTCATTATAGCCTTAGGACTTCTTAGTCCTGGTCTATCTTTGTTGTCTGTCTCATGTTCTCCTGCATCTAGTCCACCGGATACTAGTTCTCCTGTTTCACAGTCTCACAGTCCTTCAACTTTTCATCCTCGTTGCTCTTTTTCCCATCCATCAGTCCTCCAGGTCCTGCTCCCCTGGTTGATGAAGTCCCATGGTTTGCATGTATGTAATCCTTCTGCTACTGGTCCCCCTAATCTATGCAGTCCTGCTCTTAGCTCTGCTACTCCTTTGTTGGGTCTTCCTCTATTGGGATATGGTGCTGGTGTGACTGGCATTGGCTTCCTTAGCTCTCCAGATCCACCAGTCCTGCTGCATCATCCGAGTCATAATAGTACTCTGTTGTCCTGGTTTACCTGTTTTACGTTGTTTGTTCATCTAACCCTGGCCACCTCTAACATGATCATCCTAGTAATGGTGTTTGACATATTCATCTGGCACTGGTCCTGCTAGTTCCATGTTGAGGGTCACCCTGGTTCATGCAGTCCTTGTCACCCTGGTTTAGCTTCCTTCTGAATCTGCCCTTCATGGAACTTCTGATACTGATCCCACTGGGTCTGGCCATCCTGGCCCTTCATATTCCTCCTGATACTGCTGGTCTAAGGTCTACTGGTCCTGCTTGCCATGGTTCTTTTCAGTCGTGGTATTGTCAATCCTAGACTATTTTCACTTGGACCCTTAGTCCTCCATGATCTGATATGTCTGGTCTTGTTCCTTCCGTCTCTGTTTTCCATTGGTCTCTTGGTACTGATCCTCTTTGGTCTGTCCACCTGGGTCTGCTACTCCTGGCCACCCTTATCTCTCTAATGCAGGTTGGTGTGCTTTGGCCCTCCTTTCATTTTGGTCCAACCAAGCCCTTCTGTTCTTTCTACCGCTGGTCCATTGGTTCCTTAGTGTCCTTGTCCACTGGGTCCTGATCTCTTCCACATCCTACTGACCCTCATAATCCTCCTCGCCCTGTCCTTTTCTCCTCATCTATTTGTACCTTTTTCTTTCTGGGATTGGTACCCCTCATCCTCATGGATTAAATCTCCTTAAACCTGGTTCTTCTTGTCTTGACGATCATGGCTCTGCTCGCCGTAGGCCTTCATGTGTTCCACAACCTGACTCCTATCCGTGTACTGGGCATCATTATCCTCATACTTGTCCTACTCCCCCCCCCTCAGAATGACTTTAGTCAGGTATTGCCTCCAAGCCTGTCACACAGATTGCTTTTGCTGAGAGTGCAGAAATGAGACTCAGTAGACGCAGAGCCTTGCCCACTTAAAACAATGCTTAACATGTAAACAACACAACTCAGGGGCAGCATTATATAAATAGCACACTTTTCCTCTTTCCGCAAAGGTACACCTTTCAAAAGGTGCACTGGGTGCAAACAAGGAAAGTGCACCCTATTATGCAGAATGCTCTGCCGCAGGGCAGCAGAAAACTTATCCAATATGAAGTGGCTGCCACCTGCACTTTCAAGAGAGGAGAGAAATCCCCTTGCAGGCTGCACTGTTCATGACTGCAACCACATGCAGGGGGATATTTTGGGAGTCCATGGGAACCCCTTTAGTCACCCCTTTAGGATGAGCAGTGAAAGTGCACCATCTTTTTGCAGTGCATAAGTGCACCACTAAAAGGCATGACTGCCTCTGTGCCTGCATCCATAATGCAGTGCAGGTACGGAGTCAAAGAGAAGCCCTCATTTGCATGGGGCCAGACTCTTACGCATATGAGAGGACACACTCTCTTGATAGCGCTGGTGTTACATGTGCACTATTACAGCAGGGGACACACAAGCATCTGAAGCCCCTTCTGTAATACCTTTGTGCCCCAGGGCATCTGAAGTAGGCGCACACTCCCATTGCGCTCCGGGACACAATGTATAATATGGCCCCTGTTAGTCACCACCCAAGATACATTGGGTGGGTGACTAAAATGTCAGTGTGGCTGGTAGGATCACTCATGACATAGAGGCCAGTAAGTATCTATGTCTGAAACCCATTTTGATAGTTGAATGGCATGAAAAAGTGTGTTTATTCCACAGGCAGCTGAGAGAATTGACAGTGTTCCTGTGAATTACTCAGATGGATTGCATACCTGTCTCTTCCTTTTATTTCCATAAGCCTCATTACTTTGTCTCTCTCAATTTTCTCCTGGAAGTGGCTCAAAGCACTGTGCCCAAAGCACCAATTCCTTACTTTAAGTGTCCCGCCTTCTTTGGCACACACACCACCTATCTCTCTGCATATCTTGCTTGGTGCTGCATGTCGACTGCTGCTGTGTTGCCAGGTATGAAATAGTAAGCAAGCAAAATCTTCCTTAAAACGAAGCCAATAATTAGTACATGCCTTCCACATGAAGCCCAACATAAGCCCTGTCCTCAAAAATCATCAAAAGGAAGACCCTGAACATTAAAGAAATTATGTATTCTCATAAGTGAAGAAAACATTTACATACCCTGCAACAAAACCATGCTCATTATTCTTTGCAGAAAATCAAATACTCCGGGGGCCTCATTTATGAGAAATGACGCATCGCTGTGTGAAAGCAGCGATGCGTCACTTCTCAGTGCGCACTCCTTGCGACATGATTGATGCGTCATATTTATAATATGACGCATCATGTCGCAAGGAGTTACAGATACATCATTATTTCTGAATTATCTGTAGGCGCAAAAGTGACGCATTCCTGGAGTGTGTCACAAAAGTGATGCAACTCCAGCAATGTGTCCTTTCACATGGGACAAGCCCCATGTGAAAGGGCCTGCGTCAGTCTTATGCCTGCTGCGAGGCAGGCGCAAGATTTTGACGCAACGGTGTCCTAGAAGGGACGCAGTGAAATCTCATAGATTTCACTGCGTCACTTCTACTAGGCTTTTTGCGGGGAAACTCCCCCCCCTGCATACATTATACCTGACGCAGGAATAATGTAGCGCAGGGGTTTACAAAGTGACGCATCTGCTTAGATGCGTCACTTTGTAAGGAGTGCGCAACAGGAGGCATGTTTTACGCTGCCGATGCGTCACAAAAAGTGACACATCGCAAGCGCAAAACTGACGCAAGGCCTCATAAATGAGGCCCCTAGAGAGCAGCTCAACATTTCTGTGTGTCCTATCCTGCAGCATAGCACTTGGGTCTGAGATGAAAACTAAGAAACTTAAGCTCCTGCAAACGAAATTCTGATTCCTAAATTGCTTATTTCAATATTAAAATAACGTAAATGTGTTTGTTCAAAATTGAATTTACTATTTTGCGATCTGTACACAAGCTTAGTTCATACATTTACTTTCGTACATACTAATATGCTTTTGTATATGATCTAACTTTCAAATGCTTCACACATGTGGAAACCCCATTACAAGTCAACCAACACCCGACAATTGTCTGGAGTTCCATTTGTTTTTCATGTCCATCTAAATTAAGACATCCTTCACACTATTTACCCAGCTGCAAATTAAATAGTACATCATCTCCATTATTTACAGTGAGGTAAGTGAAACAGTGAAGTTTCAGATATTTAGCCGGCCACTGGCTAAATAGCAGAGATTATCTACTATTGTGCAAGCTGCAGGTTAAATAGCAAAGATTATGCACTATTAGGTTGGCAAACAGAAAAATAGCCCTTTCATCTGCTGTATTGAACTGTGTTTTACAATATATAGTTAATATAATTTACTGAGCTCAATTTGGCCCAGTGTTTCAAAAGAAAGTATACATCTTTACTTATATTTCGTGCTATAACATTAAATGATGTGCTATAAAATAAAGGCAATACAATGATTATCTGAAACAAGACATAGTAACATTTATTTTCTAGATTTATAGTAGATCAACAGATGATGGCAAAAGACTGTAATTTCTCAATGGCTTCTGGTTGAAAAATCCTTACATAAGGTCCAATTACACAGTGTCTTTAGATCGAAAACCATATGATATGAACATTCTATTGTGGACACTTGTGATGTATATATCATACAAAATCAATATGTTTCCTTGTATGTGGTGAGTCCCTTGTATACTGCTCTCAGTTTGTCATAAGACAAGCTCTCTGTTTCCACCGCTCATGTTTTTGAAAATCATGTAAATGCCATGAAACCTAAAATTGGCTTGCCGATATCAGGCCATGCAGTTAAGTGCAGCTAATTAGTATTTTGAGTTATTGTTACTAACTGCCCTCTTATGTTTTATTAAGACCCAAGGCGCATAGATTGTATTGCTGCATGTAATGAAGCCCTTACGGGGTTCAAGCAACCAGCTAACTAGCTGTTTTATGGGTGTTATTGTTGTGTGTCTCCAATAAATCTATATAGGATCTAAGCGTTTGGACAACATAGACTGTGGGATTGGTGTCCAGACTGATTCCAGACACCCCCACCGTGTATGTTGTCCTATATACCAGATAGCTCCCAGTGCCACTACTAACCCCTCTTTCCAAGGAGAGAATAGTTCTTGACAACTTTCAAATATGACAACTCTGTCCCATCAGGGATCATGGAAACAGTACATTTTTTCACTCAGTCACTCGTACTCACTTTGTTTCAGAGAGATACATAGAATAAACAATGTGGACATTTTTATTAAGCATTTATTGAACCAGCATCATTCTGGTGTAAAATAGGTGTGCTACAACAACCATTAGACAGAAACAGATATAAATGATTATAAGCACCAACAGAGTAAAAGGATGTTAGATTTCTACCATAGTGCAAAAACATTGAATACAGGCAGGTATATAAATACATGACAGGAATAATGTGTACTCCTACGATGCAATCCTAACTAGATGTACCTAAGTGTCCATGACAAAAATGCAACACAAAACAAATCACATTCTTCTTTGCGCAATTCTGTAACACCTCAATTTTGCTGCTGTCCTTTAAACAATTCACGCTGAATCTGTAGGCAGCTCAAACTTTTTTTATCAAAGAAAAAGTGTGTCTAAAAAAATTTCTCTTTTCAACCCCTCGCGTTAGTAACATTAAACTGTCTTGCGATGGGCGCCTTAGAATGAAAGAAGTAGACTTAGCTTTCTTTTTCTTTGTCTTTCAGGTGACGATGCTGGAAAATGCAAGAAGAAGTCTCCCGCGAAGTTGTGAAGATTATCCTTGCAAAGACAGACATCAGGTGAGTAACACAAAGCCAGAACCTTCCGTGGGAATGAGAGGAAGGCCGAGCACTTTCTAGAATTTGGGTGTGGCCTTATATAGAAGTGCCACACCCAAAATGGCTGCCACGTAGAAGCACATCCTAAGTGACTTGAGGAGTGGCACAGATTCCTTTCAAGTTCAGCATTCGGCAAAAACACTGTTTCTCTGCATTGAGACAGCGTTTGGGCAGCTTTTGAAGAATGGCTCGTACTTGTTTTACATGTTCTGATACTGAGTTGGGATATATAAATATGTCATCCATATAGACTACAAAACAGATTCCAATGAATTCATGCAACATCTTGTTGATAAAAACCTGAAAAGCTGCAGGAGCATTACAGAATCCGAAAGGCATAACTTGATATTCAAAAAGTGCAAATTTAGTTCGAAACACAGTTTTCCATTCATCACTCTCTTGGACTCTTACAAGGTGATAAGCTCCACTCAGATCAAGTTTGGTGAAAATAGTTGCTTGCTTCATTTGATCCAATATTGTAGGAATTAAAGGCAAGGGATAACGATTTTTTAACGTCACGTTATTCAATGCTCGATAATTGATGCACTGTGCAATTATTCCCCTTTCTTCGGTTGTAAGAAACCACCAGCTAAGTACTCGTCAAGGTAAGTTTTCAAATACTCATTCTCTTTCTCTGTTTGGGCATAAATACGACTACAGGGTAATGTGGCTCCCGGTACTAGATCTATATGATAGTCGTAGTCTCAATGTGGTGGTAGGGTGTTTGCCTTTTTTTTATAAAAGACATCTACAAGTTCTCCATATTCCACTGGAACACCATCAATGAGTAAGATGCTTTGTGAATATTTTGGAAAGTCATAGCCTTGGACCTTTTCCTCTAACACCTGGAGTAGGAAACAGTGAGATAGACAATGTTCAGAATTTAACGTTATTGTTTTCTTGATCCAATCTATTCTAGGGTTATGTTGGACTAACCACGGAATACCAATATCAATTGAAACTCGGGAGCAACTATGATGTCTAATACAATCTTTTCACTATGGTTTGTGGAACACATCATATTTAGACTTTCTGTTTGATTTTGTATGAGACCAGAGGTTAATTATTTTCTGTCCTCTGCACAGACAATTTCTGGATGAATTTTAGGCATGTATATCAACCCTAATTTTTGTAGAAATTGGATATCAATAAAGTTTCCGGTAGCTCCAGAATCAATCAAAGCGTCTACTGACCAGGAATGTGTGTCTTTTTTCCCTGATTGTAATATAACTCGAATGTTGGAAGAATTCAGCAGGAGCTGTGGAGGCCAAACTAGAAACTCCCCTCGACAAACTGACCTCGCCTTTCGGTAAATTCTCTAGTTTTCTGATGATTGGCTGATAGCCACTTCATTGATCTTTGTTTTCCCTTTATTTTGACGAGTGGGGCATTCCTTTACAAAATGTCCATTTTTTCCACAATAAAGGCACTGATTTAACTAACAGCATTTATCTTTTTCTTCTTTTGTTAGGGGTTCTCTGATGGTTCCAATTAGCATTTGTTCCCCCAAATCAGGTTTGTTAAGGGTCTCTGTTTTGGAATACGTGTTTTCCTTATAGACAAACAATTTATATTCTGTTTTACCTTGTTCTCCTTTACTTTCCAAAAAATGGTGATTAACTTTAACTATTAAGTCAATGAAGTCAGTAATATACTCAGGAGGATCTAAAATTTGATTTATCCTATCTTTAAGTTCATCTCCCAATCCTTTATAAAAGAGAGGAACTCTTTTTTCTTCTGGCCACTCAGCTTCAATACCAAATCGATTGAAAACAAAATGTAATGTAATAAATCTGATGAGCCTTGCTTTAAATGCAATAACTCATGATCAGCTGATTGCACAAACCCATGTTTAGCAAATAATTTCTTCATAGTTGACTTAAAGTAATAGAGTAATGGGTCATCACGCTACACTAAAGGTTCAGACTAAAGATCTACGTCCCCACCCAAGTTTGACAGGACAAAGGCAACTTTAGAGGAATCATCAGAAAAGGCAGTAGGCTTTGCGATAAAATGTAAATGGCATTGATTTAAGAAGAATTTAAATGTGTTGCTATCCCCATGAAACCGTTCCGGAGGTGCTAAAGCATGGGTACTCACAAACTTTCTCTCGGGGGCCAAATTTACAGTTTGGTTTGTGTCCGAGGGCCGCATCAGTGGGGGGCGGGGTCAGTGGGGGAGGGGCGGGGCTAGAGCAACAACATAAAACTGACCATGAGGTTGATCACAGGTCCCTGCAGCGGACGCCTTCGTCCACTGAGCCGTCCCGGCATACACGCATCTCTCTCTCTCTCTTTCTCTCTCGGTCTCCCTCCCTCTCTATAGCTCTCTCTCCTACTCTCCCTCCCTCTCTCCTGTCTTCCTCTGTCTCACTCTGACTGTCTCACTCCCTCTCTCTCACTCCCACTCCCACTCTCTCTCTCTCTCCCTCTCTCTCTCTCTCTCTCTCGCTCCCTCTCTCTCTCTCCATCCCTCCCCGTCTCCCTCACTCCCTTTCCCTTCCTCTCACTCCCTCTCCTTCTCCCTCACTCCCTCTCCGTCTCCCTCCCTTTCACTCCCTCTCCCTCCCTTTCACTCCCTCTCTGTCTCCCTCCCTTTCCCTCCCTCTCACTCCCTCTCCATCTCCCTCCCTTTCCCTCCCTCCCTCTCACTCCCTCTCCGTCTCCCTCCCTTTCCCTCCCTCCCTCTCACTCCCTCTCCGTCTCCCTCCCTTTCCCTCCCTCTCCCTCTCACTCCCTCTCCCTCCATGTCCATCTCACTCCCTCTCCGTCTCTCTCCCTCCCTGTCTGTCTCTCTCTCACTCCCTCCCTCTCACTCCCTCCCTCCCTCTCTCTCCCTCCCTCTCTCTCCCATTCACTCCCTCCCTCCCACTCACTCCCTCCCACTCACTCCCTCCCACTCCCTCCTTCCCTCTCCCTCTCACTCCCTCCCTCTCTCTCACTCACTCCCTCCCCCTCCCATTCACTCCCTCCCTCCCACTCCCTCCCTCCCACTCACTCCCACCCACTCACTCCCTCCCTCCCACTCACTCCCTCCCTCCCACTCACTCACTCCCCCTCCCACTCCCTCCCTCCCTCCCACTCACTCCCACTCACTCCCACTCCCTCCCACTCACTCACTCCCACTCCCTCCCACTCACTCACTCCCTCCCACTCACTTCCTCCCACTCACTCCCTCCCACTCACTCACTCACTCCCTCCCACTCACTCACTCCCACTCACTCACTCCCACTCACTCCCTCCCTCCCTCCCACTCACTCCCTCCCACTCACTCCCTCCCACTCACTCACTCCCTCCCACTCACTCACTCCCTCCCACTCACTCCCTCCCACTCACTCACTCCCTCCCACTCACTCCCTCCCACTCACTCACTCCCTCCCACTCACTCCCTCCCACTCACTCCCTCCCACTCCCTCCCTCCAACTCCCTCCCACTCCCTCCCTCCCACTCCCTCTCTCCCACTCATTCCCTCCCACTCCCTCCCTCCCACTCACTCACTCCCACTCCCTCCCACTCACCCACTCCCTCCCTCCCACTCACTCCTTCCCACTCACTCCTTCCCACTCACTCCTTCCCGCTCACTCCTTCCCACTCACTGCTTCCCACTCACTCCTTCCCACTCACTCCTTCCCACTCACTCACTCCTTCCCTCTCATTCCCTCACACTCACTCCTTCCCTCTCACTCACCCCCTCCCACTCACTCCCTCCCACTCACTCACTCACTCGTGCATCTCTCTCACTCCCTCTCACTCCCTCCCACTTACTCCCTCCCACTTCCTCCCTCTCACTCACTCCCTCTCTCTCACTCACTCCCACCCACTCCCTGCCACTCACTCCCTCCCACTCACTCCCTCCCACTCACTCCCTCCCACTCACTCCCTCCCACTCACCCACTCACTCCCTCCCACTCACTCCCTCCCTCTCACTCCTTCCCACTCACTCCTTCCCACTCACTCCTTCCCACTCACTCACTCCTTCCCTCTCATTCCCTCACACTCACTCCTTCCCACTCACTCACTCCCTCCCACTCACTCCCTCCCACTCACTCCCTCCCACTCCCTCACTCCCACTCCCTCACTCCCACTCCCTCACTCCCACTCCCTCCCACTCCCCTCCCTCCCACTCACCCACTCCCTCCCTCCCACTCACTCCCACTCCCTCCCTCCCACTCACCCACTCCCTCCCTCCCACTCCCTCCTTCCCACTCACTCCTTCCCACTCACTCCTTCCCACTCACTCCCTCCCACTCAATCCCTCCCACTCACTCCCTCCCACACACTCCCTCACTCCCTCCCACTCACTCCTTCCCACTCACTCCTTCCCACTCACTCACTCCTTCCCTCTCATTCCCTCACACTCACTCCTCCCACTCACTCACTCCCTCCCACTCACTCCCTCCCACTCCCTCACTCCCACTCCCTCCCTCCCACTCCCTCCCACTCACCCACTCCCTCCCTCCCACTCACTCCCACTCCCTCCTTCCCACTCACCCACTCCCTCCCTCCCACTCCCTCCCTCCCACTCCCTCCTTCCCACTCACTCCTTCCCACTCACTCCTTCCCACCCACTCCCTCCCTCCCACTCCCTCCCTCCCACTCACCCACGCCCTCCCTCCCACTCACTCCCACTCCCTCCCTCCCACTCACCCACTCCCTCCCTCCCACTCCCTCCTTCCCACTCACTCCTTCCCACTCACTCCTTCCCACTCACTCACTCCTTCCCTCTCATTCCCTCACACTCACTCCTTCCCACTCACTCACTCCCTCCCACTCACTCCCTCCCACTCCCTCACTCCCACTCCCTCACTCCCACTCCCTCACTCCCACTCCCTCCCACTCCCTCCCTCCCACTCACCCACTCCCTCCCTCCCACTCACTCCCACTCCCTCCCTCCCACTCACCCACTCCCTCCCTCCCACTCCCTCCTTCCCACTCACTCCTTCCCACTCACTCCTTCCCACTCACTCCTTCCCACTCACTCACTCCTTCCCTCTCATTCCCTCACACTCACTCCTTCCCACTCACTCACTCCCTCCCACTCACTCCCTCCCACTCCCTCCCTCCCACTCCCTCCCTCCCACTCCCTCCCACTCACCCACTCCCTCCCTCCCACTCACTCCCACTCCCTCCCTCCCACTCACCCACTTCCTCCCTCCAACTCCCTCCCTCCCACTCCCTCCTTCCCACTCACTCCTTCCCACTCACTCCTTCCCACCCACTCCCTCACTCCCACTCCCTCCCACTCCCTCCCTCCCACTCACCCACTCCCTCCCTCCCACTCACTCCCACTCCCTCCCTCCCACTCACCCACTCCCTCCCTCCCACTCCCTCCCTCCCACTCCCTCCTTCCCACTCACTCCTTCCCACTCACTCCTTCCCACTCACTCCCTCCCACTCACTCCCTCACACTCCCTCCCTCCCACTCACCCACTCCCTCCCTCCCACTTCCTCCTTCCCACTCACTCCTTCCCACTCACTCCTTCCCACTCACTCCCTCCCACTCACTCCCTCCCCCTCCCTCCCCCTCCCACTCCCTCACTCCCACTCCCTCCCTCCCACTCCCTCCCACTCCCTCCCTCCCTCCCTCCCACTCACCCACTCCCTCCCTCCCACTCCCTCCCTCCCACTCACTCCCACTCCCTCCCTCCCACTCACCCACTCCCTCCCTCCCACTCCCTCCCACTCCCTCCTTCCCACTCCTTCCCACTCCTTCCCACTCCCTCCTTCCCACTCACTCCTTCCCACTCACTCCCTCCCACTCACTCCCTCCCACTCACTCCCTCCCACTCCCTCCCTCCCATTCACTCCCTCCCACTCCCTCCCTCCCACTCCCTCCTTCCCACTCACTCCTTCCTACTCACTCCTTCCCATTCACTCCTGCCCACTCCCTCCCTCTCACTCCCTCCCTCCCCTCCCTCCCTCCTCCCTACCCCTCCCTCCCACTCCCTCCCTCCCACTCCCTCCCTCCCACTCCCTCCCACTCACTCCCTCCCACTCACTCCCTCCCACTCCCTCCCTCCCACTCCCTCCCCCTTCCTCCCACTCCCTCCTTCCCACTCCCTCCCACTCACCCACTCCCTCCCTCCCACTCACTCCTTCCCACTCACTCCTTCCCACTCACTCCTTCCCACTCACTCCTTCCGACTCACTCCTTCCCACTCACTCCTTCCCACTCACTCCTTCCCACTCCCTCCCTCCCACTCCCTCCCACTCCCTCCCTCCCACCCTCCCACTCCCTCCCTCCCACTCCCTCCTTCCCACTCAGCCCTTCCCACTCACTCCTTCCCACTCACTCCATCCCACTCACTCCTTCCCATTCACTCCTTCCCACTCCCTCCCTTCCTCCCCCTCCCTCCCACTCCCTCCCTCCCTCCCACTCCCTCCCACTCCCTCCCTCCCACTCCCTCCCACTCCCTCCCTCCCACCCTCCCACTCCCTCCCTCCCACTCCCTCCTTCCCACTCAGCCCTTCCCACTCACTCCTTCCCACTCACTCCTTCCCACTCACTCCTTCCCATTCACTCCTTCCCACTCCCTCCCTCCCACTCCCTCCCTCCCCCTCCCTTCCTCCCCCTCCCTCCCCCTCCCTTCCTCCCCCTCCCTCCCACTCCCTCACTCCACTCTCCCACTCCCTCCCTCCCACTCTCCCACTCCCTCCCACTCACTCCTTCCCACTCACTCCCACTCTCCCACTCCCTCCCTCCCACTCACTCCTTTCCACTCACTCCTTCCCACTCACTCCTTCCCACTCACTCCCTCCCACTCCCTCCCTCCCACTCTCCCACTCCCTCCCTCCCACTCACTCCTTCCCACTCACTCCCTTCCCACTCACTCCTTCCCACTCACTCCTTCCCACTCACTCCTTCCCACTCCCTCCCTCCCACTCCCTTCCTCCCACTCCCTCCCTCCCCCTCCCTCCCACTCCCTCCCACTCCCACTCCCTCCCTCCCACTCCCTCCTTCCCACTCACTCCTTCCCACTCACTCCTTCCCACTCACTCCTTCCCACTCACTCAGTCCTTCCCTCACACTCACTCCTTCCCTCTCACTCACTCACTCCCTCTCACTCACTCCCTCCCCCTCACTCACTCACTCGTGCATCTTTCTCACTCCCTCCCACTCCCTCCCACTTCCTCCCACTCACTCACTCACTCCCTCTCACTCACTCCCTCTCACTCACTCCCTCTCACTCACTCCCTCTCACTCACTCCCTCTCCGTCCCCCTCCCCCTCCCTTTCCCTCCCACTCCCTCTGTCACCTCACCCTGCCTGTGCGCCAGCCAGGGCACACACACACAGCCGCACCCGAGCACTTAACAGGTCTTTAAAAGTCCATTTGCATGTTAATGTGGCCTTTGTATTTCACTTCTTCTAAGGCCCCTGCAGCTTTACTCTGGCCATTGCTAGGATCGCCCGGCCGGCAGCTCCCACAGAGCAGCAGAGTCTCTCGCGCTGCTGCAGATACTTAAAAAAAAAACGTAAAACACAGGTATGGTGTCTCGGGGGTCTGCGGGCCGCCAGGAAAGGCTTGCCGGGCCGCCCTAGGCCCGCGGGCCGTACTATGAGTACCCCTGTGCTAAAGGAACCTATACAGGGGTTACCACTTACATTTGGGTAGGTGAAGTGATAGAAGATGCATCCAAAGTTTCAGTAGTAGACTGTAAATTAGGCTGAAAGGTAGGTGGTTTTAAAATAGGTTTCTGAAAAGCTGGAAAACTCCAAGCTGGACGATCCTGCATTGAATTTTGTAGCAAAAATAAATCTCTGGGTAAAGATGCATTT